>NC_054059.1:59416924-59567111 GCF_017639655.2 Falco naumanni | reverse complement strand
CAGCAGAAAGGTCCTCCTTCTCTTAAAATGCTAGAACAGGACTACAGAAAGAGCTACATACTGGAGCAGTGGAGGGAGGAAAGGTGGTAATTCTGGGAAAGTAAAGGAAAAGGTCTGCTGGGTTAGGGTGTCATTTATCACAAAAAAAAGCTACTGGGGAGTCTTGTTGCAAGTGTCCATATCCCAGCAGAGAGGAGAAAGGGGATTGTTATGATGCAGAGAAACCTACCTCCTCTCAGGGTGAAGGAGAAAAATGATGTCCCAGCAAGGCTAGTAGCACTGTAAGCTGCTGTCTCCACCATAGTCTGAAGTCCTAATAAAACAAGACCTGCCTGCCTGAACAGCCTCAAACATCTCAGCACCCAGGAACATGGTGTAGCTTGCAATACTTGCTGCAGCTCTATACTTTTCTTGATCATTATGGTAGAAGATTCAAGTATTGTCCATCATTTTTTACACTCATACGCACCAAGAGTACACTGATACAAGGAATACAGGTTACCCCTTGTAAAACTATATGAGCAAAAAATGACTAGAGAAAACACAAGCATTAAAAAACTCTCTTGGCTTTTAAAAAGAATTGTTGATGCATAAGAATGTAGAATCAGAACCTAAGTTTCAGATGTTATCTAAAACTTAGACTTTATCTAAAGCTTATCCAAACACTAAAACTCTAATCAGGAACAGGCACATGGTCTCCAAAGGCACACTCTTTGTACTCCTTTATTGCTCACATAGATGGGTGTCTCTGGTTACTTGAAGTGACAGCTGGCATTCACGTGGAAGGAAGGAGTTTCTTGTTTCACTATTACCTCATTGTATATACAAAGACGTTTTTCTGAGATATGATGTGATTTGACATGAAGTGAGGCAATGGTAAAAAGAATTTTTAAAGGTTTCTTTCAGCTTGGGTGATTCCTGTCAACTCATGAAACCACCACAGAGCAAAATGTTTTGTGAATAATTAGCAGGTTAATTACCCATAAGCAGTGAGTAATTTGTATTACCTATGTGGTTAGCTCACCACACTAAGATGCATGCTGATTGCACATGTCTCTTACAAATTAAAGGATCAACCCTGCAAGGCACAGTCTGTCCTCAAGTCCTATTGTTGTCCCAACAGTGCACAACACCTAATCCAAAAGAGATTCCTAAGGGATGACAAATGGGTGGTGGATTTCAGATCGGCTCCCTTAGGACAATGTACTTTTGAAAGTAAGACAGTCAAGAAAAGCAAAGAAAGAGACAAATTTAAGTAACTGAGCCCCACCAGAGCAAAATGAAGTATTTGCTGTTCTGGCTATAATACTCTTCCTTTATCGTCTATTCGGTATTCATAAAATGACAAGATCATCTGTTGTTGGAGGAGCTGGGACAACCATTACTGCTGCACTGGCTGTACACATGCCTGTATGCCTCATCTGTGCCCACCCCATCCTGAGACTCCTGGAGAAATTTCTCATTATCCCCAGAGACACATTCCCAGACTTCACCTCTTTAGTACGTGTCTGTGATTTTCAGTCATACAAAGACTTCCACATGCAATTTGTAGGTCAGTAGAGTTGGCTACCCTTATTAAATAGACCTTTCTCATTAAATTTGGAGAAATTTGTGGAGTTTTACTATATTGACCACAGAGAAACCAAAATATCCCCTGACATCACTGTACTCCCAAGTCCCAGGAGAATTCATGAGGTCATTTGGTGCTCACCTGGACTCAAAACAGATGTAGCACAGCACTGCACCAAGATGCATGCCAGAAAGGGAGCTGCTTCTCAGCCTGTCCCCACTGCACTCAACCAGGTAGAGTACTGAGGATAAGGGGCCTCCTAGGGTGATAGAAAGCTGTGAGTTTAAGGCTCATCTCTACTACGCAGCCTCCTCCTCTCTCACCAGGCTGTGCAGTGCACCTATTATCTCACAAATGAGCCACTGCTTCAAACAAATTTCCTTTTAATTTAAAAAAGCATCAAGGTGAGCTGCAAGACAACCTGTCTCTGGACTTTGCCTCAACTGGAAATTGCAATGCTAAACAAGAAAATTATCAGTCAGCAACAATGACTCAGAAGTACGTTCCTACTATTTGGTATCCAAAAGCTCTAAGTAAGGATCAGAATGCCAAGCAACCTAAGCTGCCAAGGGAAGTATGTGTGAACGAGGCAGGAGGAAGTAAAAGTATCCTGAAATATGTAGAAATGTAATGCTACCGTCCAAAGGAAACACAGCTGGATGAATAATCATCTTTGATTTAATATCAAAGAAGATATACTGTTTTATAGTAGGCATAAAATAATGCCAGCTCCTTCCATTTTCTGCAAACTGCACAAACCTCCTCCAGTAGAAAGTTTCGCCTTAGTTTCTCAGCAAAACACTTAAAGGCTTACAAGGGCTTGCTTTCCTAAAGGCCTTGAAAACTGCTGGAAAACAGAGCTGTGACCCTGCTGCTTGCTACACATCCCACAACACAAGAATTAGTATATGCTACATATAGGTAGAATAAAAATTGCAAGCTGTAATATAATATAAACATAACTTCAAACATTAGATTAGTGCCTGTGTAAGACGGTGCTCCAAATAGCAAGCAAATTAATACCCAACATGTCACAATTCTTTGATTTAACGTGTGCTTAAAGATAGGGTATTTAACTCCATTTCTGAAATTAGCTTCCATGGGTTCAAACACGACATTTAAATGTTATTTGAGCATAGATTTATGGGTGATTCATTTACCAGAAATTAAATGTGTGAGTTCTTCTTCGTCGCAAATCATCAATATGTGGTCTGTTGAATAGATGCGCCTCCCTCTACTCAAAAGCTGTGCGCAGGATGTTTTCACTGGTATTTGAAATATTTCTTAAAACCGCGACTTCGACCACTGGAACAACGTTAGCACCACCTAGAGGCACACGTTAAAATCACGCTTGCATTTTGCTCGGAAAGATTTTAATTTGGAAATGCCTCAATGTTATATACCTCTCCAGCTTAAGGAAGTTTCCTTTCGCTTACGGTTTTGAGAGCTATTTCTGGTACAAAATTGTACTCCAATGTCTTCATCCAACATGGGATATTTAATTGCAAAAACCCACGTTTTCTTTGCTTGTCTTCTGCTTTGAAAGAAAGAAACCTAGAAAGACAATTAATTTAGCTTTATTTTCATATAATTAAAAAGGAAAAAAACCACCTTAACAACAGAAAAAAACCACAAATGGTTCTCTTTTATTGTCTTTAAACAAATTAATGAATTCTACTAAAAGTGCAATCTTAGTACTGATTTTGAATCTGATTTTGAACACAGCTGATCAGATCTGTCTTTTAAGTGAACTCACCCATTTTAAAATATTCCCATATATAAACACCTTCAGCATCTCCTGAAGACTCAGAAATACTTTGCCTGCTTGATGGTGTCTTTTTCTTGGCCCATATCATGTCAGGGACTCCTAGTCATCCTGTGTTTATCTTGTATATCTAGGTCCTGCATTTCCTACAAATGAGTTACAAGTTTACAGGAGAGTTTTACAGTTGACCCCTCCATACATGACTTGGCATTTTGTCGTGTTTCTTTCCTCATGCCATGAAATCACAGTGGTTGGTGGAGCTGGAGCAAACGTTACTGCTGGAGTGGCCACAACTGCTGACCATATATATACATGCCTGCATGCCTCATCTGCAGCCTCCTCATCCTGGGACGCCCAGAGAAACTTCTCATTTTCCCCAGAGACACACTCCCACAGTTTCCCTCCACTCTCTTTAGTATGTGTCTGTGGTTTTCAGTCATGCAAAGACTTTCTATCACTACCTAATTTTTCTAATATTCCAGTTCTTCATCGTCTCAAAAATGTTTCCAAACTTATTTTGTCTGAAACGTCATAAACAGATGAAGAAGAGGTTTTCATTCACATCTCTGAATAGTTTCCTAAATTTCTAAAAATGTACCCTTTTGGTGACAAGACCTTGAATACTTGTCTGTTTCATACTGTATTTTATTTGAACTTAATAAATGCAGTTACTATATCCAGCTTTTCTGTGGTATCCCAACTGCTTTTTAAAAGTTTGTTTAGTAAAATACACTCTTTTTCTCAGTTCAGAGAATCTTGGATGATGTCAGCTTTCACTAGAAGCAACTGTTATTAATATAATTTTGCTCTTCAGCCTATACTGGTGTCCTGGTTTCAACTGGGATGGACTTATCTTCTTAGGAGCTAGTGCGGTGCTGTGTTTTGGCTTTGATGCAAGACTTTGCAGGTCCTCAGGCCTTGCTAGCAAAGAAGCTGAAAGGCCACAAGGAACTGGGAGGGGACATAGCATGGTCAGCTGAGCCAAACTAGCCAAAAAGGCATTCCATACCATGGGACATTATACTTTGTATATATACCTGGGGGGGGGTGGCCAGCACAGGTGGATTGTTGCTCAGGGACTGGCTGGGTCAGTGGGTGGTGAGCAGTTTGCACTGTGCACCACACGTTGCTTTCTTCCTTTCCCTCTGGATTTTATTCTCCCTTCCCCTTTTCATTATAACTGTTATTGTCATCGTTGTTATTATTGTTCTTTCATTTTTATTCTATTTCAATTATTAAATTGTTCTTATCTCACCCCTCAAGTTTTACGTTCCTTTGCAGCTCTCCTCCCCATCCCTCAGGGTCGGGGGGGAGTGAGCGAGCAGCTGCATGATACTTAATTACTAGCTAGCATTAAACCATGACAACTGGGAAATGAAATCCAGCCATCCTGACTAAGCACTTCATTCAATTTATCTGTCTAATAGTATTAAGTACTCAAGACATCCCTAATCAAATGAGAGTCAAAGTTTTTAGGAGATACCCAACATGATACAATCGAGCCCTTTTTATTATTTTTTTTCCTACAAAGAGAATTTGAACCTACCCAGTTCTTTTCCTTTAAAGTCTGCCACCACTGCAGCACGCACTAGTATCTCACCATTATGCAGTCTTTGGGGTTTTTTTCTAATCTCATCCAACATACCAACACTGCATTACATACAAATTCTTCCATCATATGTATCATCTGACTGCTCTCCATGTAATTTTCCTTTTCCCTTGCTACGTTACTCTAATAGATGCAAGCAGTTTGAGTCTACCATGTACCCTTTTTGACACTTAAATGCTTCACGCAGTCACACAAGACAGGTACTCGCTGGGAGCCTCTGTCTCTGCCTTCATGTGCTAGAATTTTTCTGAGTTGATGTAAGGAGAAAAGCACACGTTAGATAGTTAAATATTTCTTCCAGGCCCCAGGAAATATTTATTTTATTTAAATAAAGATCTGAATGTGATAGCAGGATTCTTGATCCAGAAAAATTAATTCATAGAAGCACAGAGGTCATCCAGTCCAATCCCCCTCTTTGCTTTACCATCGCCATGGACACATCTACCAGCTGTGCTCTGCAAAAACAAAACAAGGTTATCCTTGTTTCCAGATAAAGCTTAAAGGACTGAAATTCCTATTACTATACACAGGTGCCATTTTCTGCCATATTAAAATGTTTAAATTCAGGACAATTGTGGCATAGACAGTTTTCCCACTGGCTGCATTGTGCATCTCTTTCTTAGCACAGAGGTTGTGACATCATCATTGACCAACGTTTAATTTTTAACACAGCCTAGACAGGTGAGGATTAGCTCCACTACTTGGCAGGACACTGACGGGTGTCACCACCAGGTCTGCCTGTCCACTGCTTGGGGCAACACAAGCTGAAGGAAGACCAGGCGCTTCCTCCCCAGGCCCCCAAACCCTGATACACCAGAGTGGCATGCTGACCCTCCGCTGGGGGCTTGGCCGCAGAGGTGAAGGCTGGAGGCCTTTCGCTAGGTTGACTTGGCTAGGAGCTCCCTCTGCCCACCCCATGGGCCTCAGGCCACCCCATGGCCACATGTCCCCTTGCCAGGCCCAGGGGAGGCTTGGCCCACAGCCTCCCTCAAGCATCAGCAAAGAGGGAAGTGTTGTCCCCATCACCCTCCAGGATTTTCCCGTGTTATTTTTTTACCACCAAGCAATTGCTTGCAGCCAGCCAGCAAGGCAGTACCAGCCACCCAAGTGGACAGGCAGAAAAGGGGTAAACTAGCAGCCATGCCGGCAGCCCCCTCACCACAGGGGCATGCAGGAAGATGATAGTAACAGAGGAAATAAACGGCCAGCAAGACGAAACAATAGCAAGGGCTTCTTTATAAGGGAAACTAAGGAGATCTCAGCAACTACATGCACCTGCCAGCAGGCAGCGACAGGGAAAGGGCCAGCGGGGCACAGAGGAGGAAGAGCGGCGCTCCACCACCCACGGGCGCCCTTCCGCCATCTTGGTTAAGGGCAATACCTTCCCTCGCCCCCGACGGTGTCACGGGACTTCCGCCCCAGGCCAACATGTCTGCCCCGCTCGGCCTCCCCGTTAGTGTGGGGGGGAAGGGGAGCGCAGCCGGGCTGTCGGCACGCTGCCCCGCTGCTCTGGCCGGTGGCGGTTGCGCGGCAGGCCGTGGGGGCGCGGTATGGAGGCGGTGGCGGGGCGGCCGTGCCCGAGCTCCTCAGCGGGCTGTGGGCGCTCCCTCAGGCCAGCGGGTTCAACTCCCTGGGGCGCAGCGAGTGCACGGGCGAGGAGCGCAGGGCTCGGCCTGGGGAAGCGCAGGCTGTGCCAGCCGGGTGACCCCCGCCGCGCCCGCCTGCCGTTGGCGGCGCCGCCGTCTCTTCCCTGCCGCCCCCGTGAGGTGAGGCGGGCTCGGCTGTGCCTCCGCCGCTGCCTCCTGGGTGGCACCGGTCGGTGAGGAAGAGCTGGGGCTTTCGGCCTTTGCCCTGCACCAAGTTAAACTGCCGTTTCTGCCAGCCTGTGGGAATTTGATAACTAGTGATACGGGAGCCTCAGCCAGAAGTGCTGTCACATAGCGTCCGTGTTCAGCTTTTAGCTGTGGGGCAGTGTGGTGAGGCCTCAAAGCTGGTTCTCTGGTGATGTTAACGAAGTCTTCTTCTGCCTTGTGTCTAGGTTGCTTATAGCTGCCGTGAGAGTGGTCCCAGGTGACAGCTGGCTGAGTTGGAGTGGTTGGCAGTTTCACAGTGATTTTGGTACGTATATAGGATGGCCTGACATTAATCCTTACCAGCCTGCTGTGAGGTTTGGCTGTAGTATAAAACTAGGCTGTGTCTTCCCAAATCAAGAAAGCACAACTTTGAAAGGAAGGCTGTGCAAGAATACTACAGTATTTAATAATGCCTGTCTTCAGGTAATGCTATGGATCCTGTTTGTACCTGTGTCTCAGAATAAATTAACACTTCAAGGCATCACACAGACCAGTTAATGTGACCTTAGCGGTGATCTAGTGATTCTGACTGACGTTTACTGAAACAACTTGGGAAAGATGTGTGCTCTTTTCTTGTTGATTTTATTCTGCTCTTGAGCATTTACAGAAAGAAGTAATTTTCATTAATATGGAAACAAGGTTTTTTTGAGTCTGTTGCTTCCCCTTAGGTGAAAGTCAGTTTAATTGATGATTCTTTTTAAAAAAATAAAATACTGTTTTCTAATGCCTTAAATAGCAAAAGGCTCTGTGTGGTTTCTTTAGGTGAAAAGATGGAAGTGAGGCAATTGGGGGGGCGGGGGAGTTTATTGGGTTTGGCTGTCTTGACAAATCAATTACAGTCCAGGCATTTGGCTTTAAGGCCTAGCGGTGAAATGCAGCAATTGGTACTCTTGCTATAGATCTCTTTGTCTTTCTCAATCTGTTATTTTTCTCAGAACTTTCTTAGGGTCAACAGTATTAAGGCTTATGTGGCCAAGTTCTGCTGGCAGTCATGGGTAACAGCTGATCTATGCCTTTATGAAGTCTATACAATGTTTGTGTGTGTCTTCGCTCCTGTGACACTTGAAAAGGTATAGCGTCCTCCAAATCTTAAAAAATTTAGTGCCTTCATGGAAGAAAAAGTCACAGGTTACTTGTACCGCCACAGGAAGGAATTCAGCTTAACTGTTGGAAGAGACAGTAGTCAGCTGGGTGGCCATCCAGAGCCTACTGGTCAGACTTCGTGTCTCACTGCCTTACAGGCAGGATGTGCTGCACCCGACCTGAACTCGGGTGCGTAGATGAGGGAAACCAGGGGCTGAGGGAGGAATTGTGGTAAAGGGGACAGAGGAAGAGTAGGAACCTGCAGAGAAGCTCCTTGTAAAAAGCTTTGTCAAGAAAAGGATGGATTGTTTGATCTGTTAAATGTGGGTTGGCTCACTTGAGATATGATGAAGAGGCTGCGTATGCTTGTGAAGCACAGTTTCTTTTGCAGCACACAACTTGAACGGTGTAAGAGAATGGACAGCCTCAACTGAGGGCCCACTTGGGAAGGACTATAGCCATCAGGAGAGGATGTGGGGACTTTTTTTTTACGCGAAGCCTGTGACTTACAGGTTTGTGTTATGTTTAGATTGTTGAGTGATAAACTCATAGTTGTGGCTGAAAACAACTTTTTAATCCATGTCTGGCAGGAATGTGATAATCTTACAAAACAGTGATAAACCACAGTTAGTTAAATGCATTACATCGGGTTTATGCATTTATTATTTTAGGATAATACTGAATTTATGATTCACTGGGCAAGATTTCACAGAGGGCTTTCTGCTCATGCTCCCAGAAACTTGGTAAGTGCTCTTGAGAGCTTTTTATGGAGCTTTAGGTGTTGGGGCTTGAGACTTTTGAATCTTCTGTGTATAATCTTTTTTTAAAAAAAAAAGTCAAGTATGAGAGATTCCTGTTTGGATTTCTTTTGAGACTGAGTGAGGACTGTATCTCAGTGTCTATACGTAGCTAGTTTGTGTAGGGTTTATTTGATTCTGTAAAGCAGAATCATCATTTTGAACTCAAAAGTCAGGCTGGCTAATTGTTTCTGTTAGTTAAAAAAACAAGAACTAATCACCCTATCTTCTTTGTCTCTACAGATTTTTATGTGCTGGAGGAAAAGTGTCAAAAGTATTTAGACTTTTTTTTTCCCCCTCCTCATTTTTAAAAAGCTGTTTAGTTGTGAACTGCCAATGGATGAAGACTTCTCAGGCCAACAGGTATATTTCATGGAACGCTGCCATTGAGTTACTCTGGTTCCAGAAACCACACTATGTGATGGCAGAAGTATTGTGTAGGTTTAAATATTAAGGTTTCATTAAAATATGTGAAATAAGGGATTTCAATTCTGAAAAGACTTCTGAAAAGTAATTTGTCATTCATTACTAAAATGTTAATTGTGAAATCCTGAGTCAGTAAAAGTTTTTCAGCTTTTAAAATGTTAATTTTGTGGCTTATTCCGTAAGTGAAATGTATTTGGGCCTCTCAGTGCATCTTTTTAATAAGATGCCTGTTACAAGTTAGTGGTGTTTACAAGCTCTTGTCTAATGCGGTGTTGTGGTAGTTTCAGTGCAGAATGTAAATATGCAGCTAATACGACAAGTATAGAACATTATGATTTGTAACAGATCCACTGGATAAATGTGAATCATCTCTTTAAAGATGATGGATGATAAAGAGATGGAGAAATTGCCTAGAATGTCCTTTTTTGTATTGACATCTCTGAATCTTCATACCATCACTCCTTTCTCTTTCATGTGTGTATTTTTTTCTTTATTTGTAGTTTTGGGGTTGTGGTGTGTGGCTGTAGTATTTTGGGTTTTTTAGAACAGTCTCCCCCAAATGATCTCTGGGGACTAGCATTAACTTTCCTGTAACTTCCTTATTTGTGATGACAGGATCAGTTAAAGCTTGATCTCTTACCTTCTCAGGAACCCGCTTGGCTCCTCTTTGTGACAGAACCAGGCCCAGGGAGCACTCCAGCCTGCACCGAGTTGCTGTTAACGGGCTGAGAAGCCGGCAGGTGAGTCACCAGTGAAGTGACCATGTAGGTTTTCTTGACCCTGTACTGCGTTCCAGGATCTGCTTGTTGTGCAGGGAAGCAGGTTAGGTTGCTGATCAGTCAGTCCTCTCTTTGGCTAGGATATCTTTTTTGAGTTAAATATTCTGCTGTGAGAATATGCTTAAAAAGACAAAACAATAAAAAAGGCTAGTCATGGTAGTAAATATTTCTGTGAAGGTTTAAAATGATCAAACTGAATTACAAAATCAAGATAATTTGTACTTAAGTTCCTAAAAAAGCCTTAACCAATATGCTTACTGACTTGATTTGTTCTTGAAGTACTTTCATCATGACTCTCAGTTGTGTTACTGATTAAGTTTAAAAAACAGATTTTCAATTTCATGCACTTGCTCCACTTTCTGTACATAACAGTTCCTAGAACAGTGTAAGACTAAAAAAATATCCTAGTATTTATTGTCTGACTCCCTTGCATGAGAAGGAACGTAGCCAAAGCACTCAGTGCTTCTTGCAGTACCATTCTCAATCACAGAGCTAAAGCAAAATGGAAGTAATCACCTAGAATTGGAGTACAATGTCAAGAAGACTGAAAGCACAGCCTAGTAATTTAACCTCCACGTTGAAAAGGCAAGAATTGGTTTGCTTTTGTCTTTAAAGAAATTACGACCTGCCTTAAGATTTTTTTCATGGGAAAGGGGTGCCTGTAATACCTATGTAACTGAAACCTAAGGGATATGAATAAAATATTGAATGCAATTGCATGGAAAGACTACTGGATTGAATGGTGATTGGTACTTATTTTTAAGAAACAAAAATGTACAAGCCCAGACCTGTTCTTGTGACTCAAAAGACTGAAAACACAGTATATTTATTAAAACAGATCTTAAATAAAGGCCCAAGTTGTTGGATTAGCAGCATGCCATTCTGGTCATTTGTACTACTAGCTCAGCAATTGCACTGGCAGGGAGAGCAACAAGTTTGGAAAGCTGTGCTAAGCTTTCTGACAAGTGCAGAGCAAGAATGAAGACACATGTAATTACATCAATTCTGTAAATTGCTTATCAATATTTAAAATGTTATATTATTTTGGTATTTCAAATAGCATCTATTAATGAAGAGTTACAAAAAATCTGTCCTCTTACCCTGTCTTCCATATACATTGGTCTTCACTGAGCTGTTTCCTCTGTGTGTCTCTGTTCCTCAGAGGTTTGTTTGTTTGTTTGTTTTCCTGTTTAAAGATTAAGCTCATACATACTGAAATCTTTGATTTTTGGAATTTGTCAAAGTCTGTCCCCATACCCTTAAAAATACATTGAGCCCTCTTAGTTGCACTTCCATCAGATTTGCTACAGTTGTGTTATACCTGCTTGATTGTCTTGTCCAATGCAGTATCTTGGAGCACAGCCACAAAGGTTGATTAGAAGCAAAGGCATGATTCAAAGCCCAGTACTTAAAGCATACATACCCTTGGTTTGAAAAGTAATTGCTTTGGTCTTAAGGCTTGAGTTATGAACCTGTCAATCAGACAATTGTTTCCCTTATTTTTTTCTGCAGAAAAATGTAGTGTTTCCGAACTTACAGTATACCATGTCTACTGTCTAATTCATTAATTTATTATAGGTTGCTTTGCATCTGATGAGGTCTGTCTTACCAATTGTCTGAATTTATTTTTTATCTTGACTTTTATCCTGGTATTCCACTTTTAACACTGTAACTTCATCATTTAATAATTGTTCATCAGAATTTTCTTCCGCTTTAGTTTTCCTAGCTAGTTTCTCTTTGGTTAGAGTGAAATTTAGAAGCATCTCATGAATGCATCTCATGTAAGCTGCAAGTCAACCCAGCAAAACTGGTTTACTAACATTTTTTATAGATATATTGCAAGAACCTCCTGCGATTCTATTTTCTTGCACAAACTGCCTGAATAATCAGTCATATCCTACTGAAAAAACCTGTTCCAAATACTGTGACAAATTTTGTAAGTATTTTTAGTAATCCTAAGACAGCAACAAAATTTTCATCTTTGAGTGTGGTTTTTTGCACTCTACTGCTTCTGTCCTTCTTTCTTACATTATTCGTAGCTTAATAGGAAAAAATATTTTATCTGTTATACTTGGTAATTCAGTGGGAACAATCAGAAACAGCTATAAAAAGTTTAAGATAAACTGAAAGAAATTTTGTACTTACTGAAAAATGAGATTTTGAGGGAGGAAAAAGAATGTATGTGTATGTTTATATTACCCAATATAAGCTCTTCCAATTTTTGCGAAGTACAATTGTCATATATTCCTCTTTGAATTCTTTTAACTTTCTCCTCTTACTGTTTTTTACCCCCAAATAGTACTCTGTAAGTTTCCTTTGCTCGGAACTGCTGTCCTTCTCAGTTCCTCACTTGTTAGGTTAGATTTTCTGGGAAAAGGGTGTTTAGGGGAGTTGTTCTTTTCTAAGAATAGAGTTTAGTCTTACACTGAAGAATTTCATGTGTTAGTGGCTTTGTTTATCGTAGTTTCTCAGTGGGTGTCAAGATGCATAGTGCATCTTGAACTGAGCATCTGGGCAATATCTACTTACAGAAACTAGGTATCACCCAGAGGTTTTATGGGGGCATGCATTTGTTGGTGATAGGTGTTCAGGTTTTTCACTCCTGAGCTTTGTCCAACCTTGGAAATCTCAATACCATTTAAACTTTAGAGTACTTGTAAAAGACCTTCAAATTCCCAAGGGAGAAGACTCCTTTCTCTCCTTCCCTCTGTCTTCCCACCTCCCAGTCCCATTTCTGGGGGGAAAGCTCCAGTCTGAGGTGGGTTTTTTTTATTTTTTTTACACAAGGTCATAAGTACCTTGGCCATATCAGTTTCCAGTTTTGGCATTTGGACATACTATTTATTGTCTTTGCTAATGCAAGCCTTAACTGTTTCATTTTGCCTTTTTCTTTGGACATAGAGATGCCGCTTAAACTTTGAATTTTTCATTTAAATGACTTTCATAAAGTTAGGCAGGATGAGTTGGGCTTTGCTAAGCAGGAACAATATAGTTCTGGCAAGCACCAACATCTGTCTTTCAAAAAAGAACAGGAAATGTAGCTGTGAATTATAACAAAGGAAAGTAACTTCAGTTTATGTTTCTAGGTAATAATATCCCGAGTTAGTTCATAGATTTTTAAATATTATATTTCTACTTAGTCTTAGGATATCTCACAGATATGGATGCATTCTAGTCTTGGACTCTTGGTTAGTTGTATTAGCCTTGTAAGGTATGAGAGGCTTTTATCAAATGTTGCTGGAGAGTGTCAGTTAGTGTTGCTACTATTACGTTACTCTGGTTGCAGACAGTATGACTACAATTTCATAGTCCTCAATATTTGCCCTGTGGTACAAGAAAACTTCATGCTGAGCAACCCAATATATTATATTCAGTAAAAAATATCAAAAGACTTAAAGGCACAAACTACTGTCTCAGAAAGCACAACTGTGTATGATCTTGAAATGCTGGCAATTCTTGCCAACCTAACGTAACATTTGTGTCTGAAAAGCTGTAGAAATAGCACTCTTCACTTTTTAATTTAAATATGCTTCGGTTAATGTGAATGATGGAAGTGTGCAAGCTTGCTCATTCTGATTCTTCAATCACGCTTCCCTTCTCCTATTCTGTCACCTGACACTAAGGGGACAGAGAGGACTGAATGATGATGGCACTAAGCTGTAGTTACAACTAAAGCTTTATTTTCTTAACAGGATATTAGGATTAGTATAGCACAGCACTTGTGATTGGAATGCACAGGATTTCTACAAGCAGAACCGATGTAGTACAGCTTACAAGTAGCGTAATACAGCATTTAAATACAACTGAAGTTTTATAATTACCTGGACCCTCTGCAGGGCGGGTCAAATCTTAATACATGGTTTACTGTATCAATATAACAATCATAACCTAGACTCAAAAATCATATAAAAGAATCCAAGTCAATCCCTCAGTCCTGGGAGGAAGCAGGTGATAGTGGAGGCGTCCCTGGTCACAGGGCTTCCCAGGTCTTGCTGTCCAGCAGCAGTTTGGGTCCAAGTTCCCCTCTTAGGACTTGTAACTGCTTGATTTTACAGACAGTGCTCTATGTGCTGCTATGCTCCCCAGTTCTGTGATCGGGTTATCAACAGCACCTGGTTGGCTGTGTGCCTGGGACCTTCAAGGCCAGCAAGGAAGGGAGTAACTGGCCTGGCACCCAGGAACCTTGAGGCTGGTAGGGAGGAAAAGAAGAAATCTGTTTGGTCTGTCTGCTTGATTCACAGAACCTTCAGGGCCTGATAACGAGGGAAAGGGAACAAATATGTGACCTGCTTGGTCACAGGGAATGGCTGCTTGCCTTATAAAATGGCATTAGTTGTGCTAACCACATTACCAGGGGTCTGGAGCAGGGGGTACTGGTCACATTACATGCTTCTTTCCTTTTCATGAACCTTTTCAAAATGTAAGATACTAAATAGAACAACTTCTTAAGCAGTTTTTTTGTCTCTTTCTCACTGCTTTTATTCAGTATTCTATTTTGGTTGGTTTAGGGACCTTTACCTTGTATAGAAATTGGTAAGCGTGATCCAGAGGAGACTGACAAGGTGTTAGCAGTTGTTCATCAGGTTCAAGGAAAATAGGATATAATTGATGCCACACTTCAACCATTAAAACAGAAGGATTTGACATCGTAAAGCTGTCATGTATCAAGACTGTGAGCATGTGGGTTCCTCCTTGGTTTATGAGTGGGAGGATTTTTCTTTTCTTTTTTTGTAGTCAGTCAAAATCCTTCTTTGTTTGGGTAAATAGTCATTCCAGGTTTTCTCTTGATGGTGGAAAACTCTTCCATTATGAAATTGTACATTTGTCAGTTGCTACAGGGACCTGCTTAATGGGATTGGACTGATCCGATAATGAAATGTTGTAGCCAACAGCCTGCTATGTACTGCATTTCATGGGCTGGGTCACTGCATCTGAGTCATGTAAAGCATTGCCATTTTTTAACAATGAACCACGTTCTCAAATAATGTCTTTAGGATGCCAGTACTCACCAAATTAATAATAATTTCCTTTGCATTCACGTATCTAGCAGGGCAGACAATTAAAGAATTAAGGTATCTGCTAAACTGAGAAACTCTTACGAAAATCGGATCTGTTATGTCAGTTTCTTCTAGTATGGGATAAATTACCTTTTGGATGTGTGGGGCTTCCTGATTATGGAGTCATTAGTTTAGACATCATCTTTTTAGATGCCTGAAGGTGGCTGAAAAGTAGTATGCCTGGAGTGCATTATACTTGTTGCAGAGTTAGTTATGTCTGATGTGCAATTGCATTATGAGAACACATTGCTTAAGCAGAGGTTTAAATCCTGTATTGTAAAAGAAACTTAAATTGCGTAAGGTGTTCTTGTGCAACATAAGGCTTTTCATGAGAACTTCTAATGGTGAAAGCCAAGGAACCAGCTGAAGACTGGTACCTCAACTGAGACTTTCAGAGCTTTTGTGTACTTTGTTGAGGAGTTGACTTTTAAAGCTAACTCAGGAGGCTGTCAATGGGAGTATCTTGGATTTACATAATCTCTGCTTCTCCATGTAAAGTACCATGTATTTTCATTGTTCAGGATGGATTGTTGGCTTTCTCCCCCATGTTGCTGCTTTTTTTCTAAGAGAAACAGCTCTTGCCGTACAGGAACTCATTTTAATAAATACCACTGTGATAGTTAAATTCTTCCTTGTTCCCAGGGATTGAATTTCATCCTGCTGCCTTTTTCCATAGCATTACATTGCAGACTTAAAATAAGCAAGTAGGGTGCTACTCTGCCAGTCTGGGGAGCTCCCTGAATATACTGTATTCCTGTATGTGAGGGCTTTTTGCGTGATTGGTATAGCTTTTTTGCTGCTCATGACAGTTCGATGAAGTGCTTTAACAGTCTTAAGAGATTATGCGTTATGATGGTACGTGACTCTTAATCAATATTCTTATTTTTCACTTACCTCTTTGTAGAGACTGCATATGGTATAATAATATGTATCAGATGAGGCTTGTGGAGGGAGGTAATTGTCTTTTATTAGACTGGTTTATAATGGGACAGGGTGCCATGCAAGGTTTTAGTCCATAGTGACCTCAAAGGGCTTATGTGCCCGGAGTACATCAAGTCTTTTTTCCAGCTATATTAGTCTAATAAAAGGTATTACATCTCTATAGAAACACTGCCTGACTTGGAGCCTTCGTGCTCTAAGGATGCAACGACATGGCAACCATTACTGAGGCTGATCAACACGCTCTTCTGTGTACTGTTTCCAGTTACCCCCTCTCTTGTTTGCCATATGCACTTTTTTCTTTTCAGGTTAAGGGGTTTTATATCCAAGATGTGGTTAAGTCCTCTTTAAACAACATGGTCTTTTCTTTAAGTAAATTGTGAAACAAACAAAATTTAATTTGTTGAAATTGAAAATACCACTTGGCACTACTTCTAGCATCTTTCAACATCACTTTAGTGTATGTTTTTAATAAATGAGACCTAGGTTTATAACTCTGGGAACCTAAATGTCTTCCATTCTTCATGTATAAGCATGTGTAATTTATCACTGTCATGTATGTTTGCTTTCAAACTTCTTTGTGTTCATGAGCAACACAATGTTTCATGGCGTGACATTTATTGTTGGCTTTCTGTTACTAAATAAAGGATACTAGAAACTTTTTTCTGATGCCTTCTTTACGCAGGATGTATTTTCTGCTTGAGATACTAGTTAAACTGCTTTTGAGTTTAGTTACTAAGGTATTGGGATGTGTCAGTAACGATCTCTTCACTTGCCCTGTTTTGTCTACATAGATCTTACCTGTTTTACTTCATGATGAAGGGAGCATTCAATGATTGTTTTGAGGAGTTTAGTGTTACTTACAAAATGCTAGTTTCCTCTCACCCTTTCTCAATCAGTGTTGGGCTTTCTTTCTTAAGATCTACTGAAATATTTGCCTTGAATTTTCAGGGTAGGGGGGACTTCCCTTTGGAAGGAAGTTACTGATCTTAAACAGAAGCAAATGAGGCATCGACAACTTTAAGACAGTGAGTAAACATAGCTACTGAGTAATGCTAAAACAAAACTTTAAAATTGTATGATTATGTGTAGCTTGCTTATGTACCTCTGACACTGAGGAGTATACTGGTCTTCACCTGTAATTCCCAGCTGTATGGACTTCTAAGACACATTTTGGTTTAAATAAATAAGAACATCTAGTGGTGGTTTATGTTACCACTCTTCAGAATTCCTTACTTACCTCAGAGTAATCAGGTATATTTCAGGTGAAATACTTAATGGCTTTCCTTCTCTCATAAGTTAGTGTGTGTGTCTATAAGTAGTATCAATATGACATATCTGTCTAGGCAGATACAATGATCAAGAGGATGGAGCCAGCAAGGCTCCTTCACCACTAGTGTTTGCTGTGGTGGTTTTTATACTGTTAACAATTCCTGTAGTACATCTGTTCCATTAGCAATAAAAAGTTTTGTGCTGGCAATGTAATAGCTAATGGCTTTCCAGTATATAAGTTGTCTTTTTTTTTTACTGCAATCTAATTAGTTATGGAGAAAACTGCTGCTTTTCTTAAGCAGAAAACATAACTGTAGTTCCCCAACATGTAAACACACACAGTGTATGAAAATTTATACTTTTCTAGCAAAATGTACAAATGTTCCCCAGGTCTTATCTGAAGAAGCCAGATTTCAGTGTGCTTTCAATGATAGAAATTATGATACTTTAGTAATTAATGGAAGAATAGGGAAGTATTTGATATCCCTCTAGCTATAGCATTCTCCAAATACTATAGGCTTTTATTATGGCTCTTGATACGTTAATTTTAGTCAGTTACAAGTGATTATCCTTATCTTCACTGGCTATCAGTACTCTGACTCTTCCTTCACTTCACAACCTCTTTGCGGTATTTTTTCTTTTGAAAGTTATGGCATCCTTATTCTTAGGAAAGAGGAATTTAATATAATTAATGCTGCATCATAGTTCAGGTGTTTTGGGTGGGTTTTTTTGTCTTACAGTTGCAAACAATCACAGAATGGTAAGCGTTGAAAGGGATGTCTGGAGATCTAGGCCAACACCCTGCTAAAGGAGGTTCACTTAGAGCAGGTTGCAGAGAATCATGTCCAGGTAGGTTTTGAATGTCTGGAAAGAAGGGGAGTCCACAACCTCTCTGGGCAGCCTGTTGCAATGTAACCCTCAAGGTAAACAAGTTTTTCCTCCTATTCAGAAGGAAATTCCTGTGTTATGGTTTGTGCCCGTTGCCCTTTGTCACTGGGCACCACAGAAAAGAGTCTGACCCCATCTTCTTGACACTTGTCCTTAAGATTTGTAGACATTGATATGATCCCCTCTCAAGTCTCTAAGTTAAATGGGGCCAGCTCTCTCAGCCTTTCCTTATAGGGATGCTCCAGTCCCCTCATCTTTGTAGTCCTTCACTGGAGCGTCTCCAGTAGTTCCCTGTCTCTCTTGAACTGGGGAGCCCAGAACTAGACACAGCACTCCAGATGTGGTGTCAGCAGGGCAGAACGGTGGAGGAGGATCACCTTCCCTCGACCTGATGGCCGCGCTCCTAATGCACCCCAGGGTCCCACTGGCCACATTGACCATGAGGGCACACTGCTGGCTCATGGGCAACTTGCTGCCCACCAGAACTCCCAGGTCCTTCTCCGCAGAGCTGTCCTCTAGCAGGTCAGCCCCCAGCCCGTACTGGTGCGTGGGGTTATTCCTCCCCAGGTGCAGGACCCTACACTTGCATTTGTTGAACTTCATGAGGTTCCTCTCTGCCCAGCTCTCCAGCCTGTCCAGGTCTCACTGGATGGCAGCGCAGCCTTCTGGGGTGTCAGCCACTCCTCCCAGTTCTGTATCATCAGCAAACTTGCTGAGGGAACACTCAGTCCCTTCATCCAGGTCACTGATGAATAAATTGAACAGGACTGGGCCCAGTACTGACCCCTGGGAACACCACTGGCTACAGGACTGCAGCTGGACTCTGCGCTGCTGCTCACAACCCTCTGAGCTTTGCCATTCAGCCAGTTCTCAACCCATCTCAGTGTCCCCTCATCTAACCCACACTTCCTGAGCTTACCTATTAGGGTGCTGTGGGAGGCAGCAGCAAAAGCTTTGCTGCGGTAAGTAGCTGTCATATTGCTTGTCTCGACTGTGAATTAACAGCTAGAAATCTAGAGTTAGGTTGATGTAAGAAGGATTATTTTTTATTAACTGCTGAGTGGCAAGTGGTCTGTTCTTCAGTTCACGCTACCCCCACCACCACCACCCCACTCCCTCCCTGAATGTTGCTTTATAGTCTTTAATAGTCAAACTTGGCCTGCCACAAAAGCAGTAAATGAAATGGGTGGTAAAACTCAACTTTCTGAAAATATCTGACCCAGGTGGTTTTATGTGTTGATTTGCATTGTTAAAATGGTATCTCCTGTAGGTTCATCTTAGAATTTTAGTCGTCTTTTGTCAGATCCAGTCCAGGAAACACTTCCTCTCTTTGATATTGAAGTAGTCTAAATGTGAGAATAGCAGGGTTTTATTCCCTCTGCAAAATATCTAAGAAGGTAAGCGATTACTTAAAAAGAAGTCCTTTTGGTAACAAATCCTGGATTTGCTCCGTAGCTAGTTGAGTGATTTAAAATTCATACTTGTATACAAGAGTTTGTAAATGAGGGAAACTTTTTCCAGAACTTTGTTTTTTAACATAGTAAACTTCGCAGTGTTTAAAGTCTATATCTAAATCTGTTTCAAGCCTCTTTCCCAATGGAACTATTGGGAAAGTTTGTGGTGGATAAGAGCATACAAATACAGTACTTGCAGTTTTAGCAGATTTAGGTTTGTTTTTACCAGCTATCTTTTGCACATCTCTTAAAAGTAATTCATGTTCTACACACCTGAGACTGGTTGGAAACAACTGGTCTTAAACTCCCATAAAATTTATCAATTTCTCTCCCTTCGCCCTGTGTTCTTAGCCAGTAATTGTTCTACCACAAACCCCAAGAATTTACTGCTTTTCTCTAGAGTAATTGGTCATGTTCAGCACACATTTGCTCTGTCGCAGCTGGAGCTACTCTCAATCTACACTTCAATACATAGGTTATGGGTAGATGTTACAGTGAGGATAGTAGTGTACAGTCAGTACTACTCAGCACTTCCTAAGGGTGTAGAGAAAGAATTTTCTTAGAGATTTTTTATTTTCTTGTGAGCTGTAAATCTCACTAGTTTTTTAGCTTGGTAGTAATGATCATCATTTTTACGGTCTTAAAACAATACTGATGCAGATAATGGAGTTTTTACAGTGTGTTTGGTTTTGTTATTACCAATGTGAGAGGTAAATAATTCTGTATGAAAGCAGTAAGGAATGCATACAGCTGGAAAGTATGGAGTAACTTCTAAGACCTCGCTGTAAGAGTTCTCTTGCCCCGTTCTGCATAGTACCAGTGCAGTTTTTTGGTAGTTCTAATATTTTGGTTTGTGTTGGGTTTTTTTAATTAAAAAATTATAGTTTTGATAAATTCAATGTGTCAATTTTAATTTAAAAAAAAAAAGCTTGACTGGATCAGTTCTAACATGTTCTGATGTGTTTTTTTCAGGGTCAAATATGTGATTGAAAAAAGCATATTCTTCATGGCATTGTGAAATTAAGTCTTTCATGACAGTAATTTTTACTACCTGCCTATGGTTATCCTAAATTGCTGTTCTTGAATGTGTTTAAGTATTCAAGTTAATACAATGTGGCATTGAAATGGCATTTGTTCGGTCTTGAGTCAAAGAACCTCAAAGTGGTAGAAAAATATTTTAGTAGTCACGCTATACTGTTAGCACAGTAATCTCAGTATGTGGAAGTTGAGGAGTTAGCTTTTTTTATTAGACTCATTTGAAAAATATTCACTTCCTTGAAGATATACTATATTAAGTATTGCTATGGTACTTATGCTTTATCTGAAATACTGAGAAAGAATGTTCTGTAACTTCAGCTTAATCTTTTACTTACTAGTTGTATGGGGCTGTAATTTAGCAAGCAAGGATAGAATGCACTTAAATGAAAACTTCTTAAAAAAAATATTATTGGGATTGTTACCTGGGATTATTCAGTTCCCTACTGAATTTTGAAGTGCCAGATCTGTTTTCTGGATTAGTTGGAAAAGTTTGTTTATTAAAAACTCATGGTACCATTAACATATTGACTGAAATGGAGTTTGGAGCCTTCAGAGAGGAGAGTTTTGAGGGACTGTAAAAGTAGTGTGCCTTTCTGAAAGAGTAGAAAAGTTACTTGGTGGCCTCACAGCTCGAGTCATCAGAGGACCACACTCATTTTCATGACAGATGCTAAGCTGTTGCTGCTCAAGCTGCTTGGATAATAAGGTTGATAGTTTGCCTACAAAGGTTCCCATAAAAACACTGAACAGCTAAGAAAACAAAAAGGATCAAGTTGAATGTAGTGATTATGACCAACACTTCATGGAAAACTTACTTTCTCTTGAAAAATAATTTTGATAAATTCAATGTGTCAGACTTCCAAATTTGAAAATACACTGTTAGGAAGCCTGTTCTTGATCCTTGCTGATGTTGATGAACAACTCCATGTTATCGATAACTGACATTCAAAGCCCTCATTTACTGTGCAATATCTACACTCAGGCTGAGCAGACTACTGGAGATCCATCCATTCTGTCCCTTTAGCAAGGCTGAAGCAAGGGCACTTAGCGGTTGTTTGGTACTGTCATTAGGTATCCTCATTTCCCTGTTTGTGCCCATAGCAGTTTTTTTCCTCAGTCTTTCAATAACCTAAACTTAACTTGAATGATTCCTTGTGTAATAAATTAAATAGGTCCACATAGTACTGAATTTTATTTTAGTTTGGTTTACACTGAATAAAGATTTAATTATTTCAAAAAGAATGGCAGTTTGATATAGGGCAAAGTTGGGTATTTGGGGTTGGCTGGTGGCTGGGTTTTTTTCCCTCTACAAGTGATCACTGATTTGCCCCTTTTTTTCTTTCAGAATTTGGAAAATCAGGGTGATGGTACAGGAAGTAGAAACAAAGTTGAAGCTGGAGTTTGTGGCCTTGATCAACAACAAGTTGGAGCAGAAACATCTCAGAGTAAGAGCAGTGCATTTAATTTTAAGGGGAAAACAGTAGCAGAATACTTAGATCTATCTAAGCAAGGAAAAAGACTGATCTTGTAGTTGAGCATTGTTGGCCTCTGTGTAACAATGAGGGGACAGCTTTGCTCTAAGCAAGTCCAACTAATATCCTTGCGCCTTGTTTCCCATTTACCTTCAGTTGTGGCTGAAGTTCTGGCAGCTGGGTTCAACATGTTCTAGCTTGTGGTCATAGCTGGTTTGTTTTAGCTGTTTCTGAACTAAAAAACAGGTACAAAGTAGGAGAAAGGACGTGTATTATGTGGATCAGGATTGTATGTTGGGAAGGGTTAGTAGGCATTGCATATGTTTGAATGTGGGAAGAGAGGAATGAGATTGCTTGAAAAATTGTGCCACCCCCTCCCATCTGGCCTACTGTACTCATGAGTAAAGAAAAAGAAATGGAGCTTCAAAAATCTCCATTCAAATATGAGGGGGCTGGGAGCAGGCCCTTATGTTGACAGGAGCAAAGGTGAGAAAAGGGGCCCCTTTTCTGTCTTTGTGGAGACTTTTTCCTTACAGGCTTGCTGATTCTCAGGGTATTATTCCTCTTCACTTGGCAGGTTATGAGTTGAAAAGCGAGTCTTGGGGTTTTTTGCTTGTTTGGGTTTTCTGTTTTTGTTGGAAGTGGAGGTAAAGCAGAAGCAGGCAGCGGTGAGGGGAAAGTGTTCAGTGAATGTAAGCTATTGCGGTCCAGCAGTTGTGCCAAATGAGTTCAGAGACACATGTAGTTTAGTTCTTGCTGTTGAATGTGAAATGGAGTTTTGCCATGTACAAAAGCAAAGGCTTCAGAATGGCAGCTTGGGTTCAGTGTTGGACTGAGGTGAGAATTTTTTATTTTGTTTCATTTCACCTTCCTTTGTGATGAGTGCAAACGCCAATTCTTGGTGCAGCTCCTCTGTTGCATTAAGAACAGATGTCCCAGTTATGTTTTCAAAAGGGAATTTAAGTAGCATTCAGCATGTGGGTATACCATGTGGACTCTGAAACTTCCATCTGAGATGGTAATGAAATATATCTTCTGAAACAAAACAAAGATGTGAGGTTATTCTTTGCTGCTTTGAATGAACTTTAATTTTTTCAGACAGTTCAGTAATACTTGAGATCTGTCAGGTAAAATCTAACAAACTGGAACCATGCATCTTGTGGTTTAAATGTGCCTTTCTAGAATATGCTTAAGAGTGTTTCAGTCTTTGACATGTTTTTGACATACGTTTTTGTTGATGTCAGGTTACCTCACAGGCTCAACTGCAGAATAATTTACTGAAGCTTGAAGGCTGGAGTTAGGGAGCTGTGGAGCAAAGATACCCTGTTTTGATTCCATGCTTTAACTATTTTGCAACAAAGCAAAAGACCAAATAAGTCAATAGGAAGACCTCTGTGTTTTGGCACCAAGAGAACAAAACAAAAACTTAAACATAGTGATTGCCACCTGTATAGTCCTGTAATTGGAGCTGGTTACTCTTGACAGTGTAAGTGAGCACTTCAACAAGGTTGAGATTGAGAAGATTTCTGCCAGTCTCACTTTGTTTATTGCTGACACTGTATGTACCAGACACGACATACACAAATCATACTACTTGAGTACATTATCCAATGTTTTTGATTCCTTAGACTTTACTGTTAGTTTAACTTGACTAATATCTTAGTAGGACAGAACCAAGCCTTTGTTAGCTTCTACTGCCTACTGTGAGTTAGAAGGACATACAGAAAAGTTATGGGCAGAAGAGAGAGGCTAGCTTACCATTTCATTTAACAGTTTTGTTTATTTTAGTTGAAATGCCTTTTGCAGGCAGGAACAGAATACTTGATATGCAGTTTAGGGGCATGGTTTAGTGGTGGACTTGGCAGTGTTAGGTTTACAGTTAGACTCTATTTATCTTAAAGGTCTTTTCCAACCTAAATGATTCTATGATTCTGTCATTCAGAATGTAGCTAACTGATTTCGCCTCTCTGCTACAGGTTATGTGAAGCTATCATCATCTTATAAGTAAAGTGAAAATTTGGTTAACATTTGCACAAGGCAGTGGTGTCATGGAATTACAAGGTTTTCGCCTGGTCCAGTCAGTAGAACTTGTCTATGATGTGGCTGTTTGAAGTGTTTCTATTGCTTAAGATTTACCTCTACCTGAGTCCTGTTAAGCTTCTCCCCAGTTGCAAGGTCATTCACTGACACATTCTAAGAAATAACTCAGCCCTGGTTGCTACCTTCAGCTTAAAGTTATGGAAAAAATTGCTTGTTTGACTATTCACTATGCATACACTCAGAAGCACCCGTGTTCTTGCACCCATGTTGCCTGTGGCTTCCAAAAATGCTGAAAATGAACATTACTTGAATTGAAATTACATGGGTTTATGATAACAAATTTTACGTACAAGAAAATACTTCACTTTAGTAAAGACATTCTTCCTTTTTTTACTGCTTTGCCTATACAGCTTGAGAGAGAATGTATATCTGCATAGTAGTACTAATACAACAATTAGAACTTACTGCATCAAAAAATGCTACAACTGAGGTGCAAGGCAAGTCAGTTATTAAAGAAAAAATAATCATGTGCTGTGTGCAAACCAAAATTTTCTTCAGCACTGATATTTCAACTCCTGTCTGGCATGGCTAGTAACTTTGTTAACGAAGAAAACTCTTTTTTAACTGGCTATGTTATCCCAATGTTTGTGTAAATGAAAGAAGCTAAATTGTTAGATAAAACTTGTTTGGTTTATGCAGTGAAGCATGTGGCTGACTTAAGTTACCTTTGCAGGTTTTTTGAGTAGGTCTGAACTTTTGCCTTTGTTAGCTTTTATTGGAGCACATCTAAATACTGTTATTTGCTGTTGCACAGCATATGGTGTGTTAATGCTTTCTTTTTATTTTTAGTATGCCAGAACTATGTGTTCCTCCCTACAGCATGAGCTGGCTTTCCTTGTTCACATTCCTTGCAGTTCATCTGCCTATAAATGTTTTTAGAGTACATTGAATGATGATGTTAAGATACTGATGTGTTAATGCATTAACAATAAAAATCAGACATCAAATTGTATGGTGTATTTGGCCTGAACACATTCCACTACCGTCCCAAAATCAAGTAGTCTCTGTTTTTTAACTAAAATCTTATTTGGAAGCTTTTAGTCTAAAATCAGTATTTGTTGCATTTGTCACATTTGTTGAGAACATCTTTGGGAGCAAATCTGAAATTTTCTCCGGTAGAACACCTGGTGTTTTGTGGAGAGGAGTCAGAGTGGTTTGGGATGGAAGGGACCTTCACGATCGTCTAGTTCCAACCTCCCTCCCTTGGGAAGGAAAGATCAAAAGATTACTTGCTATTAGGGCAGGCAGTGTAGAAAAAGTTCTCTCAGACTTGGGGAGAATCTGAGTGTTTTTTTATGAAATGAAGGAGCCTGAAAGAGGATACGTGCCTGTTAGACACAATTCAGCTAGTAAGTTATATTTTCTGAGAGGTGGGTGATTTTCATTGGAAAATCCCCATCCAAAACAGAATTATTATTTTGGGATGTTGTGGTATAAGACACTGTATATTTGCAAAGCAGTAAAGGTTGCCACCTCTTTTTGCTTCACCTCCGTGGTTATTGATCTGAAAATACTAATTTACACTTGACTATAGTTCACAAGTTCCATTTTTTGCAGTGGACTCATCAAGATTATTGAGCATACTTTAGGAGTAATGCTTGCTCTGGCGGAGCCTTGAACTTAAACTGTTGTTAATCAAGAGTCCCAAATCTTGTGTTCCCACAAGGGAAAAAGGGAAAACAGGTGGTAGGGCTGGATATAATGGTTCTTTCCATTTTTACCAGTGCTCTGACAGCTTGCCCTAGGAAACTTTCTCTTTAGAAGAGAGATCAAACAGTAAATAGAACTGGCTAGGCATACGCAGTGCCTGTTGGTCTCTGGCACCTGCCATCTGCAGTAAAAGTCCTTGGGTTTAAGAGTTGGTCCTTTATTCATTTATGCAGCAGCAAACAATTTTATTCCTTGATTTTTTTAAAAAAATTAAAATCTTTTGTTGTCAGTGTATGTCATGCTTCATTCAGTAACACTGTAAAGTAAGTGTTGTCTGTCAACATCTATGTATAACTTAAAAAAAATCTCGAGTAAACAGTTCATTCATAGCAATCTCTCTGTATTTTTTACTAGTTCCAGATAGTACCTAAATAGTAGATCAGCATACACCCACAGTCTTGTATGTAGTAGTAATTTTATATTTAATATCAGCATTTTCTAACACAGTTCTTTTTTCCCCAGGGTAGAAAAGATTTTGAGGCGAGAATTCTGTGCTGTGTTTGAATCTGTATAGAGATCTCTGTACTAGTAAATGGGCATATTGTTCTTGTCAACAGCTGCTCTGGGATGAGCAGAAACCACCATACCAGTGGCACAAACCTAGGTTACATCAAGAAAGAAGAAATAGGCAGTGCTGATGCTCCATCTGGATCAGCAAGGCAGATGCTAAGTCAGAACCCTTCAACACTCATGTGAGCATTGCGTCCAGGTTTGGATCTTCGTGGGCAGAATGCTTGGGAAAGTAAGTCTTAAATACTTGTGTATATATGCCACTTCTGGCATGTCAGTATCCAAAATTCTGTGGGTTAACCAAACTTTTTTGTAAAAGCATGCTAGTCTACCCCCTTCTATCCTAATTTTCTCTGTGATGCAGCCTGTTCTTCAAACCCATGTCCTAGTAAGTATAGCAGCATCTAGCTTATTTAAGATAACTTAAATAAGCTCACATGAGTGTTTAAAGGGTTAGGCTCTGATTAAATCCCACTGATTCTATGCTTTAGGTAGCAGGGTGACTCAGAATGCCTTTGTCAAATGTCTTTAATCTCACCAGCTGCCCTGTCAGTGAGGATGAGTCAGCAGCTGGAGTCCTACACTCACTAAATCTGGAAGGCCCAACTGTTAGTGTAACTGATTTGGCAGCTTGGGGCAGGATGTGGACTGCTGTATTACTGAGGTGACAGCAGCCTTTCTGGAGTGCTGCTGCATCTTTTATAGGAGAGAGGAAAGTCATTTGACCTTTTATTTTATTCTACACTGACAGTGAAAACAGTATTTTCCAGGAGAATTGAGCTGGCTGTGGGCAGACAGCAGAAATAGCATTCATGGGAACTTCTCGGGCTGCTTGTATGGTAGACGCTTGTTGGCTTTCTATACAGAAACAGTAAATCTGAAAACTGGGAGAAGGTGCTGAACTTGCAGCACATGCATGATACAGGAGTGACTGGTCTGCAGTCTCCTTGAGCCTGAAAGAAAGTGGGTGGCTGGCCCACTCAGAAAGGTCTTCATTAAGACTTGGGCAGCCCTGCTGTTTTAGTAGAGATACACGGTATACGTGCAAACTGAGTTTGTGGTCAGTCCTGGTATATTTGCATAAGGGGTTAGGAATCCTGGGCAGAATGGTGATGGCACTAAGCTGTAGTTACCACTAAAGTTTTATTTTCTTAACAGGATATTAGGATTAGTATAGCACAGCACTTGTGATTGGAATGCACAGGATTTCTACAAGCAGAACCGATGTAGTACAGCTTACAAGTAGCGTAATACAGCATTTAAATACAACTGAAGTTTTATGATCACCTGGACCCTCTGCAGGGCGGGTCAAATCTTAATACATGGTTTACTGTATCAATATAACAATCATAACCTAGACTCAAAAATCATATAAAAGAATCCAAGTCAATCCCTCAGTCCTGGGAGGAAGCAGGTGATAGTGGAGGCGTCCCTGGTCACAGGGCTTCCCAGGTCTTGCTGTCCAGCAGCAGTTTGGGTCCAAGTTCCCCTCTTAGGACTTGTAACTGCTTGATTTTACAGACAGTGCTCTAAATGTGCTGCTATGCTCCCCAGTTCTGTGATCGGGTTATCGACAGCACCTGGTTGGCTGTGTGCCTGGGACCTTCAAGGCCAGCAAGGAAGGGAGTAACTGGCCTGGCACCCAGGAACCTTGAGGCTGGTAGGGAGGAAAAGAAGAAATCTGTTTGGTCTGTCTGCTTGATTCACAGAATCTTCAGGGCCTGATAACGAGGGAAAGGGAACAAATATGTGACCTGCTTGGTCACAGGGAATGGCTGCTTGCCTTATAAAATGGCATTAGTTGTGCTAACCACATTACCAGGGGTCTGGAGCAGGTGAACTGGCCAGACACCTGATGCTGGTTTTGGTAGTTCTAGGGATGTTTGGAACACCCCTGCTCACAATGAGGAGGATAAAAGATTTCACAGAAAGTTATCCTGTGCAAATTGGTTAGAGCTCATATGTCAGATTTGTGGCCTTCTCTGCCTTTGAGCTTTTGAAAGGAGAGCTCTGCACTTTGTGGTCACCTGGCAACTGCGTACACAATATGAGGCAGTGATTTTTCTCTTTTCAAGTTAACATCATCTTGATTTAGACATAGTCACAAGCTGCTGTTGTCAGGTTATAGATTATTTTTTTCCAGAGAAACTCCACAGATCTTACAGCAAGCTTTTATAAATTTTAAATGAAATTTAAATGAAAAGACTTGTAATTTTAGGTCTGTAGGCATAGAGAAACATTGTTTTTCTGTATTTTGTTAATGGCTGCATTTGTGTTTTGGTTTTGCTTTTAGTATAATGTTAAAATTATTATATAATTACTGCTTTAATTTTACTTCCACAATATATCCTGTGGGCTTCAGTAGAAACGCATACAGGAAACAAGGTTTAGTCCTAGCTTTATAATACTATTTTTTAATTGTCTTCTTAAAAATACAGCCTTTACAGTGGTAGTTGTAATATTTGCAACTGTTTTTTGAAGATTGTTTTTTAAGCCAGCTGGATTTGGAGTACTTAGCTGAATAGTTGTGAAAAGAAACCAGTCTGTATAATAAATTTATTAAGCCTGAGATCTGATTTAGTCAAGGAGACTAAAAAGACTCAGCAAGGAGACTTCTTTGCTAAGGAGACAGTGATTGGATATGGGATTGGATAAATCTCTTTAAAAAAAAATAAATAAAAATCTTTCTGGCCTCAGAAAAGGTGCAACTTCTGTGGTAACGGTAGGAGAGGCATGTAAGAAGGTGAGAGGAAGGCAGCACACCAGTGGTATTTTAGGACTGGGCAAGGGTATACTCTACAAAAGTATCCCCAATGTTTTCTACAACTTTGGGTGTTTTCTAAAACTAGTGAAAGAGTTGCTGTGTGTTTGGATTTAACTCCTACGTTTTTTTTTTTTTCACTGCTGGAAAAAAAAACTTGAAGAGAACTGGTCTAAAAGTATGATTTTTTCCATGGCTGAAATTATGCATTGTGTTACCACACACAGCTTACACACAGGTTTACCTACTCTTTCTAGAACGCATCCATCCAATATAGTTTGGGTACTCAGACATCAGAACAGAAGCTGCAAAAATCAAGAACGTCTAGTAAGAAAAAAATACTGTATTCTTCTGCCTGCTGGGTGTTTTTTACATAAAGAGAGTTCTTATAACCCAAGGCTATATTGTTTCTAATATGTTATTGTTGACAAAAATTTTATTGTGGCACTTATCTGTGGTGATCAGGAAAATAGCAAGCACTTGGAATATGGTTTAACCTATGTTTCATCCTGTGATTTAAAGTGTTTGAAAACAGAATTGTCTTGTCTTTATTGTACTTCACCCCTTTTAATAAATCCTTCGCTGGGAGGAGAGAATCTCAAGGTGTAAAATGCCCTAACTTAAGCTTCCTAGCTCTTCTAGTTGAAAGAACGGTCTAGGAGTGGGATGATACAATTGCTTTTGCATCTGAATTACCTGAACTGGATTACAAAACTGATACACGTTAAAAACTTACTTTCCCCCAGGTGTTTAAGGAATTATTTTTTTGTGTGTTTTTTTTTAAATCCAATTTGCTTTGATCTAATAGTTATTGCAGCATAGCACAGGAGGTAGCACAGCAGGGAGGGAGTGGAAAGGATTGAATAACATGGCATTGCAGGGGGAGGCTGGGAGGGAAACTGTTATCAAACTAGAGCCTTTTATGTCCTGAGGCTCCTTGCAGCGTTCTCTCTGTTTCTGAAGGAGCAGCACCTAGCTGAAGAGAACTAGAGGACAGCAGTTTCTGAACAGTAACATGGAGGAAAAGCTTTGTTTCTTCAAGGGGAAAAAAGATTATTATGTTTATGGGGCTGCTTTAGTAATGTAACTAGTAAATCTGCAAGTGGAATGGCCTAGTGGTCCTCTGTGTATGTGACTGCCTTGGTAAAAGAAGAATTCAGTATACAGCTTTAGAGTATAGATTCTGGTTCGTAGTATTTGTCATTAATACAAAGCACCATGGCTTGAGACTTGTTCCTCAGCACTGAGTGACAGACCTTAATGATGAGTAGGAAAATGAAAGAAATTTTAAATTTTTATTTGTAATGTCCCTAAAGGAGGTGACTTTTGGATAGGATTGTAGCTCTTTAATAGAGTAGGGCAGAAAAGGAAGTAATACAGTGGTGAGACTACATTAAAGTTTGAGGATAAGGCAGAGAACATGTGCAAACAACAGCCAGAATCTGCCAGAACTGTGAAGTCCAGGTGGTCTGTGTATTTAGTTCTTGTATCTGCAAAATACAGAAGACTACCAGTTGTGGCTTTGTCCTTTGTATTTTTTAACATAATGGCAAATTTGTGTGGGGAAGAATAAACAGCCTAGTAAGAAAAAAAAACATTGAGGCAAATTAAAAAATAGCTTGAATTAATTTTACTAACTAAACAAAGGTGATGACAGCTACAATTGCAGCATAGGTAGCATTTCAGTCACCAGCTGTCCACTGTGGTGTGTGGCTGCCACAGCAGTAGTTTTAAGCAAACTGGGGAGGAAATAGCAGGATCCTGTGAAAACCACAAGAAGTCATTACTTTCTGTAGTATGTCTCACAATAGCGGAAAACTAGTAATTTGGGTCACATTTTTGGAAATCAAAACTTTTTTTCCCTTATAAAAACTTACAGGAATCTGAAGAAGCAATGAACAACACATTAGACACAGCCATGGAAGATTACAGTTCCACCTGTTTGGATTTGGGTAAATTAGATTGAGATTAACCAGTTTGGTTTGTTGTATTTTCAGTCTGAGTGTTTTCCAGTTTAAGCAGGCTGAAGAGAGTTCTTAAATGGCCATTAGCGTGGGGAGAGATACAACAAGACAGACTCCACAACCACAGGGCAGGTGTTTTTTGTCCATTCAGATCATATCTCTGAATGACCTTAAGAAGAGACTAATATAATTTATTCTTGAAAATAAACTTAATTTTAAAACTTCATAAGAACACCATTCATTTAAAATGTCAGATACATGGTTAAAGTTGCTTACTGGTACTTTGTGAAGAATTTCTGAGGTGCGTTGTGCTTTTGATAAAAGTAAACCAATGCAACAGATGATAGTCTTTGAAGAAAGCATTTGCATGCTCTGGAATTGAGCTGGCAGAAAGTTACTTTGTGGAGATCCCAATGTTTGGAATGTGAAGTAGCATGAAATGGAGGCCTTTGAATAACTACATCATGTAGTATGTGCTTGCTAAACTAGCTTCAGGTTGTATAAAAGCTTCTCTTCATGCCTTACTTGGCTTGATGTATGAGCCCTTCATTATCATAATGTTCATAACTTCCATGAAATCCTACTTGAAGAAACAAAACTTTGAGAAAATTGTGCTGTTTGTTGTATCTGCTCTTTCATTTTGGAATAAAACAGTGCTAAGTTTCGATGACCAAATAAGCACATACGCTTAGGGTTTTTTTTACCACAGGAACTGTTTTTCCACAATTACCAACACATGGCCACAACAAACTGCTCTAAAACTTCTGTGAAGTTTCTGCCAGGCATGCTGCCCTGGAAGCCTCCTCCCCCTTTTCTCAGATCTACCATCCTTTCAAAAACTTCAATAAAAAGATCAACTTTGCAGAAATCCCTGAAGATCAGATCATCTGGCCTGAATTTGGAACTCTTTCTTAGCATGTTGAGAAATGGTCTTGGACCATGGACAGGGGTTTTTCTTGTCTCCTTTTTAAAGGAGTGGGGAGTGAGGGGTGTATGGCTTCAAGCATTTTAAGACTGGAATTTTTTAAAGAAAGTGACTGCATTTTGTCACTTTGTCACAAATTAACTTGTTCAAAATACACCTTTTCCAAGTTTGTAGCTCTTCCTTATAGTATGAGAAAACAGTCTTAAAAGACATACTGAACATTTTCATGGAGTGTAGAAGATCTTGTCTAATCAGGAAAAGCCTAAATCAAGTATTAGTCATACATAAGCAAATAAGAAATGGATACCACTTCTGAGCCATTTCCATAGCAAGTGATCTTGAAGGGTTGTTAGTAAATATGAATGTAGGTCTGAATTTTCCTTTCAAGGAAAAAAGCCATTGATCATAAATGGAAGTGGGTTTTAGTTATCATAGCTTAATTTTAAATATACTGTGGGGAACAGTTACCATAACTTAATTTTAAAACTTACTACCAGCCTTTATTGTATCATTGTCTGATATATATCTGGTGTGCTGACTGTGCTGTCTGCTTTTTCTGCAGGGCATGTGGAGAAAAGCAGGAAAATAAATCACTGCCATCAAAAAAACTTGAGCAGTACTTGAATCAGATGTACAAGGACAGCATAAAACTAACTGAAAGGATATTGGCTTTGGAAGAACAATCTCTTCAGAAGCTCTCTGTCGTCCTCCATGCCTACTCTAGTGAGTTTCATCATGAACACAGACTTCTCAAAGGCTGTCCCAGGTTCAAGCAGGATTAATTTAAAGCACTTTTAATTCAGGGATATCCTAACATGTGCAGAGTTGAGACTCCCTACTAGGAATACTTTCAGTTATTTAAATCGTGTAATACCTTTTATAAAGGTGGAAGGCTTGCATTAAATTCAGCTGTGAAGTACTGTGCAGTGTTTGATACTACAGATGTTCCAGGATGGTTTACTTGTGGCCACCTGTGCTTGTTCCAGGGCCAACATATGTGCAAGCTCAGTGACCGATTTGTTTTTTGCTTTCATAGGGATCAATACATACAAATCAATAAAGATAACTGGATCTGAAACACAAATTACAGCATGCCAGAGAGTTACAGGACAACTGTGTCATCCTTTCAGTACTTAAAAGAGGCTTATAAGAAAGATAGGGACAGACTTTCAGTAGGGCCTGTAGTGATAGGACAAAGGGTAATGGCTTTAAGCTGAAAGAGGGTAGATTTAGATTTGATATTGGGAAGCAATTCTTTCCTGTGAGGGTGGTGAGGCAGTGGCACAGGCTGCCCAGAGAAGCTGTGGATGCCCCATCCCTGGAAGTGTTCAAGGCCAGGCTGGATGGAGCTTTGAGTAACCTGGTGTAGTGGGAGGTATCCCTGCCTATGGCAGGGTGTTGGAACTAGATGGTCTTTAAGGTCCCTTCCAACTCAAACCGATCTGTAATTCTATGATTCTTTACTACTTTATTGCCAGAACCTTCAGGTGTCATGCATTTCAGTCAGGACAAGTAGTGGTCACAAAAAGAGGAGAGTATCACCTTGAAATCTGTCACCCAACCTTTGGCTAACTTGTCATTTTTAGTTGCTTGTGTTGTATCGTGCTGCTTGTCTTAAGGAGAATCCCTAGACTGGTATCCCTTGGGCAGCTGACCTAGGCATTACTCAGGGTCTGATGTGACAGGAATTCATGCAGATTGTGCTTCAGACTTGACAAGAGCTGTAGCAACAGCCTGTAAGGAAAGCTTGGCTGTTGACCCTTGCTGTATATTCCACTATGGTGGAAGAAAATAGGAAGTGAGAGAGGATAGGTGAAGTTCATATCAGGACAGTGTTGTTACGAGGCTGCTTTGCCACCTTGTTCTACAACATAGTTACAAATACAAAGAATCCCAATCCGCAGGTTTTTTTTCACATAAAAATGGCACTATCAGTGGCCAAAGCTCCTTTAAGAGAGTATGGCGCTGCGGTGGGGCTTGATTGCTGCTCTAGTGTGAGAGGAAGAGACCAGTAGTGGTTGTGATTCTAAGCATATGTGATGTCAAATGAACAGGTAGTGATATTAACAGATATCTGGCTTTATTCTCTTGGCTTCCTGCCCAGATTTGAGGTGCTGCTGCCTGTATAGCCTCTCTGTGAAAGCTGTGAGACAGAGTGGTGGAAGTGAGATGATGTTGCTTGTTGGCAGCACTCTCTTAGTCCCCAGGCACTGTGTCTTAGCTGGAACTCCTGCCTGTGGGCGCGTACCATGGACCCCAGGGAGGGGGAACGAGGCTAGGCAGGAACAGCATCTGCTGGGGCTCGAGGGATTAGTTGAGGGATATGGGAGGAGATCTTTCTGAATTCCCAACATTTCACAATGCAGAAAAAGTCGTACTGGCGAGGGGAGGGTGCAAACTGTATTGTGAAAGATGTAAATAGCTTGACCTGTCTCAGACTTTATAATTACCGGATTTCCACAAGCTGAGTGGAGGAAGATTTTACTGCAGAGTGGAAAACGATGATTAATAGCACTGATTATGAAGATACTGGGAAGTCAGATAGCCCCAGGTTAAAGACTACAATTGCTGACTTGTAAAGTAACATAACAGGAAGCTTTATGAACATGGGCAAGATATTACCCTGTGCTCAGACCTTGTAAGATAATAAAAAAAACTAATTGAAGAGTTACTTGAGTTGCACATCACTCACACTTTATGCCAAGTATTAATTTAATAACTTCCAGTTCTTAAGCCTTAAGGCTTCAGAAAAAAAATTTTTTTTCCAAAACTGAGGTCTAGCAAGAGAGGTTAAAAGACTTCTCTCAACTATAAGATGTTGTAAATCAAGTTATACATTAGTCTTTCTCACCAAGATGATGTTCCATCTACTAGTGAAGTGTAAAAAAGTGCATGGTTTTACTTCTGTCTGAGCAAAAGATACTGGAATAGCATCTTAACTTTTTGAAATAATTCAACATTTACAAGCACAATTTGAAATATTGTCCAACAGTTCTGCAAATCAATTCCTACTTTCAAATATATGTTGTGAACAAAAAAAAAAAGTAAAATAAAAAATATTGTGTCCAGATTAAATCACAACCATGTTCTCTCTGCTTATCTAGCATTTGTAGCTAGATAAATGGAACCTGGTAGGGTGAAAAATTACTTGGATAATTGCAGTAAACTTGTGCTTAAATTTAAAAATCATTCTTTTAAGTTTTATCATTCCAAATACTGACCCTGAAAAGCTAAGCCATAAACTTAGTAACTGTGACGACTTCTCTGAGGAATGATCTGGTGAATGCCAGTCAGTGAGTTTGTTACACGCTGTTGTAGCCTGCTAACGCTGCTAGAAAAGAGAAGCTGTGTGATACAAAGATTGAAATGGAAATACTTATTTTCCTACAGGCTATTAGGCTAAAGGTTCTCAGTCTTTTTTTTCCTGTGCCGTTGTACTTTATTCTCACTGCAAACTGAAGCAGATAAAGTTGACCTTGATTATTTGAGACTTTTTTGAGAAGTCTCCACAAAATAAACCATCAGTAACACTGTCAGTTGATGGGAGTTTGTTATGAAAATACTATTTTTATTTACATAGAACAGTTTTGTATATTATTTGCAGTTCATCTTGTGATTAAGTTTTGTAAAATACTTGGTAGGGTATGGAAATAAATTAATTAATTTTAGTATTCATTAAGCTATTTTCCTGGAGGTAACCTTTTGATTTAAATAGGTTTCTTTTCAGAGTCTCTGTAGCCAGTAGGTCTGAAGTCTAAACACAACATGCCTTGGAGAGGGGTCTCCTAAGGAACTGCCCAACTTTTTATCTAGTTAGCGTAGATGTTTCTGTTGTGCATATGCTAATATTGCTGTTGCTTTATGTTCTTTTTCTTAGATCTTGTATCTAATGATCTAATATGCTATGTGTGCCCATGTTTTTTGGCTGACTACTCTATTTCTTAAGCTTTCTACTAGATCTTTCTGAAAACAAGGGATTGGGTAGTCTTTAAAAAGACACGTTCTCTGCACCTGTAAGTTGCTGCTGAGACCTTGCCAACCTGTTCTGCTGCCCCCTTGGATCCCAGGCACAGGAGAGATCAGACTGCTGAGAGAGAACTGGCAGAAGTGACTCTTTCAACTAGTTTTGGAAAAACTGAAACTGAGGAACTTGAAAGTGAGATTTTTTTTTTTATTTTATTATTACAACTATGAAAAAGCTTGAGGATGGTAGATGAGTAGTCTCCTGTTACGCCTACATTGGCAAGTAACTTGCCAAAATGGAAGTCATTTAGTAGGTTGAAGGGGACGGTGCTGTGGCTTTGTGTTTTGGTGGTCCTTCAGCTCTGGACATGCTCTCCACTACATAGAATCGTAGAATTGTTTAGGTTGGAAAAGACCTTTAAGAAGATTGAGTCCAACCATTAACCTAGGGCTGCCAAGGCCACCACTAAACCATGTTCCTGAGCACCACATTTATGCCTTTTTTTAAATATCTCCAGGGGTGGTGAGTCTACCACTTCCCTGGGCACCGTTTGGGTTTGGTACTTTCTGAAGGGAAGGGACTGACTGAGTGATCTTTCTTCAGCTGAGGGATTCCACAAGGAACCAATACTCTCCTTGACATTTTACACAGCTGATATTAACACACGGTGTTTAGTGCTGCTGTGTGTGTAGTGTGGGCCACGGGGCAGGGAGATGACTGGTGGGCATCTCGGCAGATGCCGTTACAGCTGCTGCCGGCCTCTGCATGCCCTCAGCCACGGCCCTGATGCGGCGGTGCCCAGCCCCCGCCGTGCCCTGCGTGCCCTCGGTGAGGCCCGAGGAAGGCCCTTCCCAGCCCCCGGGGCCGCGGCGAGCTCCCGGGGCCGCGCCGCCTCGCTCCACGGCTCCTCAGCCGCCGCCACCGGCCCGCGGCCCCAGCGGGAGCGGGTGCCCCGCCCACAGCGTGACCCCGCCCCCGAGGTAGAGGCGCGTCCCCATTGGCCCTGGTCCCTCCACCCGCTTCAGGCCTGCCCCGCCCCTGCCGCGTGCCGGGAGGGCGGCCGGGCCCGCGCTGTTGTGACACGTGAGGGCGGCGCACGTGCTGCCGTTATGTAAAGCGCAGGGGGACGGGGCGGGGAGGCGGCTGTCCGGCGCGCACGCGCACGTGCGGCGGGCCGCTGCGCATGCGGGGGGCGCCCGGTGCGCAGGCGCGCGCGAGGAGGGGCGGGGGAAGGCCGGGCTGGCTCTCCTCCCCCGGCGCCCCTCCCCCGGCCAGACGGCGGAGGCTCCCGAGCGACAATGAAGCAGCAGCAGCCGCAGCCGCCCCAGCCCCAGCCGCCGCCCTCCGCCGGGGCGGGGGTCCCGGCCTTCCTCAGCAAGCTGTGGGCGCTGGTGGGCGAGGCCCCCAGCAACCAGCTCATCACCTGGAGCCAGGTGCGGCACGCGGCGGCTGCCCGCCCCGCCCGCGTGCGCGGGGCGCCGGGGGGTGCCCCCCCCACACACACACACACACGCACCCTCGGCGGTGCCGGACGGTCCCTCCCGCCGCGCCCGGGGCCTCCAGGGCAGGGCCTGCCGGGGCGGGGGCTGCGCGGCGGGCGGGGAGCGGCGGGCCTCGGCGCGCGGGGAGCGCGCGGAAAAACCGGGCACGCCCGTTTGGCCTGGTCGAGCGCCCCTCGGCCGACGTGGGGGAGATCCCCCCGCCTTGGCCGCCCCCCCCCCCCCCGCCGGGCCGCCGCAGTTCTCCCGGGCCGGGCGGGGCTGCTGTGGGGAGGCCGGTTGGCCTCGGTGGCCCTCGGCCGCTGCCTGTCCTCTGGCCGCGGGTACCTGGGGAGGACGAGCGGCGGTGCCAGCCGCGGGGCGCGTCCCCTGCCGCTCCCGGGGTGTCGATTGCGGCGGGGGCTGCTTGCCGGCCCGGCTGAGCAGCCTGAGGGCTCCCGCGGGAGCCCCGAGCCCCCGGGGGAGGTCAGGGATCCGGGGGCGGCCGGGGTTTGCGGGGCGCGGACGCGCAGCTTTCATTAAGCCGTACTACGGGAAGCGCAGATGCGCGGTGGGATTTTCCCCCGCGGGTCGGCGGGCTCGTAAACATCAGGGCTCGCCCTTGGCGAGCCGGGGGCTGTGCGACAGCAGCCTGCTCCAGGCTGAAAGCAGATGGGGAGTCGGGGCGTCCGCGTCGCCTGCGCTCGAAACGCGCCGGGCGGCTGCCCCGGCCGCACCGCACCGAGCGGCTGGCGGCGGCGCTTCCGTGGGGCCCCGGGCCGGCCGTCAGCCCGCAGGGGCCGGCGGGGAGCGGCCGCGCGCCTTGGCGAGCGGGCGGCCACGTGGGGCGACAACTGTTGCGGTGGGGAGGGGGTGGCCGGGCCGGGCGGGCACCCTCCGGGCCGCGCTCGGTGGGGGGTGCGGGCCTCGCTCGCGAGGCAGCCACTTGGGGCCCCATCAGCAACGACTGCGGGGGGACGGGTGTCGCCTCTGAGCATCGCAGGCACTGAAGCCCCTGTCCTGAACTGCAGGGTACGCATCTGCAGTGATTGTTTTGTTAAAAAATGAAAAGCCTGAGCTGGGTGGCCTTCCGTCCTGAATCATTTCTGTTCGCATCCAGGCTGTTGTAGGTGAGAAAGAAGCATTATCAGAGCAGAGTTTACAGGTATCTTAACATATTGGAAGGCAGGAAGCATCCACTTTCATACAGTGTAATGAGTTTGCTGCAGTAGCATCATTAACTCGTAATAAATGCTAAGCAGATCTTTTTAGTAACAGCTTGTTTTCTCTATATTGTAGATGTTTTTAAAATAATTTATATAAAAAGTCCTGTTCTCAGACTGTATCAGTATTTCCAAGTAACGTTGAGACGGCAGGTCTCAGCTGAATTTATTTTAAACACTCAAGCAGTGATAAAATGTCACCTTAAGCATTTTATTGAGAATGAGATACAGTAGCTTCAGCCGAAACTTCCTGAAGAAGGAGGCAGATAGACTTGGTAGATTAGAGAAGCTCTTCCTCCTAATTTTCTTTCTGGAAGAGAGATGCTAAGGACTGTATGAAGATTCAGATGTTGTCTAGCTTAAGAAGTGCTATTTTTGCCACCTTGCACTCTTATTGGAGACTTTACAAATCCACTGTTTTATCTCAACTACACACATCAAGGCTATTAGGTATCCTTGTGTTATTTTCTTAATTAAAAATAAATACCAATTGTTTTATATTCTGCAAGGCTGAAGGAAGATGCAATAATCACAGTTGATGTTATTGTCATCCAGCAGATTTTTTGGTGGGGAGATATTTGGATCACTTGGTACACAAGTGGTGACATCTTTTAAAAATATGCTATGTCAGTATTGTGGGGTGCAAAAAGTATACCAAACGTATCAGGGAAGGAAGAGTACGGTTACCATAATATTTCACTTTCCTCCCATACGAAGCCATATCCTTAACACTGTAAGGATAAACGCCATCTGAAACCGAACAGCCAGATTTTGTCTCCTTGTATAGCTATCCCTGCCACAAATACGTGTTGTCCATGAAAACATGTAGAAGGAGTACCAAATGAAGTACTTGGAAGATGGCTGTACGCTGCAGTCAGTAACACTAGAACTTGAAGGTATTTAGGTGGTAATGCTTCAGTGACTGCAAGTCTTAATGTCTTATGTAAAAAGTCTTAATGTTGGTACAGATTTGCTGTAAACAACTGATGGGGCAACAGGAGCTAGTAGATGTGTTTCCCAGATTTTTCTGTGCTAGGTCTTTCTAGGCTTGCTGCATGAAAGCTGTCTGTTGGTGTCACAGGTCACTGTAGTGCTGCTTGTTCGAGTACCTTCAGATGGGGGGGTCGTTAATGCATGGGCTAAAACGGTCTGTACCTGTCCTTCCTTTTGTTTCCCCTTTCCCTTCCACTGACTGTTTCTCAGGAGGAGACAGGTAGGTATTACTGCGGAGTTCTTGTCTTCCTGCTCTCCTCTTGGTCTTAAGCTTCTAACTCATCCCGTGGTAAGCCGTTTATAAATTTTGTTTCATGGCGATCCTTGCTGGTTTGTCAGAAACAAGCTCTTGGGCAGGCATCTTACATGGTCTCATGGTTGATTCTTTATAATCTTCTTGGGACCGTAGAACTGCTGGCATTTGGGGGTAAGAAACAAATGTGACTTGTTGAACTAAAGGGCTTCTAAGAAGATGCAGTGTTAGTGTTGATGTATGTTGAAGATGACAGGCTTCTCATTAAATGCAGGGCGAGAGTGCTGTGGATATACAGAGGAAACCTGAACCATTATTAAATAGCTAATTTGGAGTCTTCCAGTTATTTGTCCTTTAGTTAATGGAGCACAGTCATTGAAGAACAAATGGCTGAGCCTTCTATTTTAGTCAGAGCCTGTGGATGAAATAAAAGATCAGTCGTCCCTCACAACTGGCATCCCAGGAGTAGGCGGATGTTGCTTTGGGTGGTTACCTTTTTGGTAACCCCAGAACCCAGTGGACACCCTCAGCTCTTTGACAGCTCCCTCTGCTCTACAAATTCTATCAAACTGTGCTTCTATACTGAAAAGCAGAAGGGGCTTTAAGCTAGTGGTTGGTGGTTTTTCCTTGCACAGTCTCTTTGTTAGATTCCTTCCTAAGACTGTGAAGCTACATGCAAAATTGATAGTGTTGTCCTGCAGTGAAACTGTGGTAACTATTGGTAAACAATTAATTAATCTTCTTGAGGAAGCAATGTGTAATAACAGAGATGTTCCCCTTCAGATATGGATAGCGATGTAAACTGGTAATACCCTGTTGCTTTGCAACTGCAGAGTTTATACACTTTTTGTTGTGGAAAATTGTAGGCAAGCAGATCAGTTACGTACTGCATGCACAAAGGAAACATTCCTATCTGATGATTAATTCTAAAAGTCCAGCATGTTTTCTGCAATGGTCTTTAAGTAGCTTAACGTGTCTCTCTCATTTTAGAATGGCCAGAGTTTCTTGGTGTTGGATGAACAGAGATTCGCAAAAGAGATTCTTCCCAAGTACTTCAAGCACAACAACATGGCAAGCTTTGTCAGACAGTTAAACATGTGTAAGTTCTTGGGGGTTTTGCTTTCTAGCATAGTTGTAGATCCTGTACATGTTTAGTTGTAGACAGTTTCCTTTGAGCAGTGGCCACTGAGATACTGTCACAGCCTCAAAACAGGTAACAGGATAGTTGGGACAGCATAGTTTGAATTTCTTCATGTGGGTTTTAAGAGGTTGTTGTTGTTGGTTTTTTTTCCTTTGTCTTTTTTTAAAGATGGCTTCCGTAAAGTTGTCCATGTTGATTCTGGGATTGTCAAACTGGAGCGAGATGGTCCAGTAGAGTTTCAGCACCCATATTTTAAGCAGGGCCGGGAGGACTTGTTGGAACACATTAAAAGGAAGGTTAGTGAAAACTCAGTATGTGGAAAACCTGTACGAGTAAGTACAAATCAGTAGCAAAGTTCATGTAAAATTTAATTGCAGGATTGTGACTGCAAGTAAGTTTGGAGTTAGGAGAAGCAAACCGCACTGCTGACATATTTATCTTGACTTGTTTGAAGATATTTTGGGGGATTTGATTAGGTTCCTTCGCCGAACCTTCTTTGCTGTCATTATAGTAAGTTTTACAGGTGGCAAAAATGAGCGAGTTATGCAAATATGACATTTTGCAAATGGGTATTAGAAGAAGTGCAGAGCATGCTTTGACTATACCATCCATAATATAACAATCTGCTTGTTTATATAGCTTGTTTCAGAACAAAGCTACTGTAAGCATTAAACTTTTCACCAAAGAGAATGGGGGAAACCTATAAACATGTTTGTTATGCTTCTAAATGTGATTCTGAAATGTGCTCTACTGTTTTGGTAAGTCAGGTGAATATAGATACCAAATAGAAATCTGGCAAGTTAAACTGTAGTGAAAGGGTATCATGGTTTAACCCCAGCTGGCAACTAAGTACCACCCAGCCACTTGCTCATCCCCCCTGTCAGGATGGGGGAAAGAGTTGGAAGACTAAAAGTGAGAAAACTCATGGGTTGAGATAGACAGTTTAATAGGTAAAGCAAAAGCCGTACACACAAGCAAAGCAAAACAAGGAATTCATTCCCCCCTCCTCATTGGCAGGCAGGTGTCCAGCCATCCCCAGGAAGGCAGAGCTCCATAATGCCTAACAGTTACTTGGGAAGACAAACGCTATCACTCTGAATGTCTGCCCCTTCCTTCTTCCCTCAGCTTTATACACTGAGCATGACATCATATGGTATGGAATATCCCTTGGGTCAGCTGTCCCGGCTGTGTCCTCTCCCAGCTTCTTGTGCACCCCATGCCTTCTTGCTGGTGGGTTGGGTGAGAAGCAGAAAAGTCCTTGGGTCTGTGTAAGCAGGGCTCAGCAATAACAAAAACATCCCTGTGTTATCAACATTCTTTTCAACACAAATCTAAAACACAGCCCTATACCAGCTACCATGAAGAAAATTAACTCTGTCCCAGCCAAAACCAGAACAAAGGGATATACTTACTAGCACTGGGTTGTTGTGAAAACATTATGATGAAGTAGAGCACTTCAGAGAATGCCTGAAAAATCTGAATGTACACGAATTTTTGTAACAACTGAAGCTAATGTGGCGACAGCTGTAAGAAGGAGTTTCTGTGGGTTTTTATTTGATGCTTTGTTTATTATTAACTTAAATGCATAGTTTATCAACGCTAGAAAGAAATATACCTGATTACCAAAAGAAAATAATAGTTAACAATGGGTAAAGGAAGGTGTTGTTTCTGGATTCTAATCTTTTAAAGGTTTCTTCTTCGAGACCTGAAGAAAACAAGATACGTCAGGAAGATCTCTCCAAAATAATAAGCAGTGCTCAAAAGGTGCAAATTAAACAAGAGACTATCGAATCTCGGTTATCTGCTTTGAAGAGGTAAGTTGCTCCATCTGCAACTGATACCTGAAATTGAGTAATTCTGATAATCAGTATCAGCAAAGACCTAATTGTAGGTGTATCTCAATTTCTTACTGCCCAACTTTAAATATTGCTTTAGGAAACAAATTTCAATTAAAAAATTGCATCAGAAATTGAATATTCTGATATGGCTGAAAGTAATAGGCAGTGTCAGTGTTTGAAGAACTGTCTAGTAGTGTGCAATTAAATAATACCGTTAATAATAGTTCTGTAATGCTGCTGAAGCTGAATATTCAGCTTGGCTCTTAGCGTAAAGTATGGTGGTTTACATCTTCAATTTGAAATAGTTACTGTGTTTAGTTTGAGGCAGTTTGGTTTATGCAAATTACTTACAATACTTTCCTAACTACAGTTAATGTCTTTGCTCATTGCTTTTTATTTCCCTGTTGTTTTAATTCCTCCACTGCTAAAAATTGCAGAAGAGTTAATGCCTGTGAAAATCTGTTTAAAAATCTAATTTGGAAGTTCATTAGTTACCTTGGCAACAGGGGTACAGAAGCTGAAATGCAAATGTAAATAGAGTATTTTTAGAATTGCCTTATTACCTATTTAGTAATTAAAGTTTATTCTCAGCAGTGAGAGAGGTGGGTGTCGCAAATTTCTTAATCCTTTGGAGTATGTAGATACAGGCAAGGTATATGAGCATATGCTCATGCACTGTAAGTCCCAGCACCTCAACAGTAACTCTGTCTCAGGACTCCTTAACTTACGTTGAGAATTATTGAGAATAAATTATTGTGTACCTCTGTGGCAGAGGTCACTGATTAGTTCAAGTTCTAAAAAGTAAACGCTGTCATTTCTCGTCTTCAGTTCTAATTACTTGAGTGGTAGAAGATTCAGAGGAAAAGTTACATTGTCTAAGAACAGTCTTTATTAGAATCTGGCCAGTCCGGAGTAAAAATGTTCATACTCATTCTTTTCAAATCATAGATAAGTTTGGGTTGGAAGGAACCCCAGAAGGCCATCAGGTCTTCCAGAGCAGGGCTCACTGGCTGAAATGATGTCCAATTGCTAATGACCTGACAGTTTGTAGAAACGAGAAGATAGAATGGTTGGTCTTTTGACATTCATATTGTTGTCTCATCAGTTTAAAGTGATTGTGGTAGAAACTGGAGCTAGATCAGAAGACCTAGTCCTACAAAACATGTTAATAAACCTAGTGAGAAAGTGGAGAAAGTTCAGAATCACTGACCTCAGTTGTTAAATTTGTGATGTAACTGTACTCATAAATTGTATGTTGGACATAGGAGTAGTTGAAGCAGTAAGTAATAAGCTTCATCACGCTGCATATAAACAACCATTTCTGAAAACTTAGCTTAAAGTTTCTTAAAAACCCAAACACCAGCAGAGAGATTTTCCTCCTTTTTTTGGCATATATGTGTTGAAAGCTAAACTGTAAAAGAGAGGAGGGTGGTATGTTGTCTTCCCTTATTCAGGGAAGATTTCAGCAGTCATTATCTGCCTCTCAGCATGCTTTATGCTGTTGGAAACAACAGGGTTCATGGATACGATGGCAAGGGCTGCTTTACAGCAGTTTTTGTACTGCTGCAGTAACTGGACTCCTGTGAGTACTGGAACAACCAGTGTTTATAAAATGGCATGCTATCTCTGCTGTGCTGCTATTATTTTTTAGCATCCAACATGCCCCTTTACTGGAGCTAATAGAGGCAGCTATTAGAATGACCTACAGCTGCATGCATGACTTCAGAGCTTGTTCTGTGAAGATTCTTTCAAGGTGGATATACAGTTGCTGACAGGTGGCTTGCATCTAGCGAGAAGTGTGTGAGGGAGGTGGGACAGGCTTGATACAGATCAATAACTTTTTTTATGGTGGCAAGAGGAAACTGCATTCTTATGCCATTTGGTCATTTGCTGCTGCCAGAAACCAGTTGTATGCTTGATTATTATTTCTTGATTATTATTTTTTTAATTCCTTAGGATTTAATTACTAGAAGGGAGAGGAGAAAATAACTTTGTTACAGGAAAGGAAACAAAGTAGTTAATTTTTAAATGCTGTATGATAAATACTGGAAAATCTGGGTTATTTTTTTTTTTAAGGAGGCTGGAAATTCTCTGCAGGCTATTTGTTGTGTTTGGGTCTTGTAATTATTTGCCAAGGCTGCTGCCTGTGTGACTTTCCCCCTCCCTCCCCATCTAAAAACACATTCCAAGAGCTTTAGTGAAGCCAAGTAATCTTTATCAAAAGTTATTAATGTAAATACATTAAAACTTAGTTTTAGTTTGACTTTTAAATCTTCATTTTCAACAGAGAGAATGAATCCCTTTGGAGAGAAGTGGCAGAACTGAGAGCAAAACACTTGCAACAGCAGCAGGTTATTCGGAAGGTAAGGCTTCATTTGAGTGTCATATGTGAATGAGTGAGGGAGTGCTTCTGAACTAGGAATACTGTGCCTTGTCTTCTGCTTATGTAGTGAAATAAACTGAATGTTTGTTGCACAAAGATTTATTCACCATACACCACTCTCTTGTTTCTATTAAAGAGACATTTCACTACAAGAAAAAGAGCGAGGGCAAAGCTACCTATGAGATGTCTTGGTACTCTGAGAGAAACCATTACAGAGTAGGGTGATTAACAGTAGTGTTCTTTCCCTTACAGATTGTACAGTTTATTGTTACCTTGGTGCAGAATAACCAACTAGTGAGCCTAAAACGCAAGAGGTAAATATGGGCTTGAAAACTTGCTGTCCGGTCAGTATACTGACATGTTTTCCTGACTAAAACCAAAGACTCACGTTTTAAGATGGCTTTCTTCCTTTACTCTTTCTGATTTAGGCCTTTACTTCTGAACACTAATGGGCCTACAAAGTCAAATGTATTTCAGCAGATTGTGAAAGAACCAGCTGACAGTAACCACCATGTAAGTTTTCTTTTATATGTACTCTTTGTTTATGATGAAGGAAGTTGGGGGCGGGCAGGACAGAGGGGTCAGACAGATCGAGCAGATGGTCTTACAGGGAATAAAACATAGCTGTGCACTGAGAGCTGTCAACTTTGAGAAGTGATATGCCACGTGTTCCCTTCAGAAGCCAAGTGTGTTGATAATCACCATTCACTTTTCAATATAAGCATGTATAAGCCAGTTACTTGTGTATAAAATACAGCTTGATGTGATTCTACTGAAAGTAGTTTGCTTTTAATATTAGTGCTGTTAGAAATAGCACATGTATGTTGTGTTGTTATCTCTGGGAGTTAGGCGCCCCTAGCCCTGTACAAGGACAAGGATCCAGCACGTTGCTCTGCAAGGCAGCATTTAACCCAGCAAAACCATGTCAAGTTCCTGTGCCATTTGCATGTGTCACACCACTGAAAGTTATCTTCTGCTGTCCAAATAATGGTGGGGAAAGCATTAGAATGAGTGCTGTAGCACAGTACTAGAATTAATAGCTTTATAACAAAGTACTATACAAAGGGCAGTCGCTCTTTTAATATTTATAGCTCTTGTGTAGTCCTGGTGTCACAGCTTTTTTGTTGTTTTTGCTGACAGTGCTAGTGTATTTTTATTTCTGTGCTGTAGTATTTGCCAAACATTTTTTTTCTGTAGCTGCTACTATCCAGCTTGAGCATTTATTTGTAAATTTTTTCTACTAAATGTAGATAGATATAAACAGCTTGTGATCTCTAAGGTGTAGGAAAGCTCTTACACCTCTTTAGAATTGAAGCATTATAAGGTACAATGGTAACTGTCAGAATGTTGAAGCTCATTGTCCTTCTGTCCCCTGACTTTTCAAAATAATTCTCAGGTACCGCTCAACAGAAATGAGGGCTTAAAACAAAGGGAACAGATTTCAGATGACATCATTATTTATGATGTCACTGAGGATGTGGGTGATGAAGAAAATCCCATGGGTGATGAAGAAAATCTTCCCATTACACCAGAAGCAAATGAAGATACCACTTCGGATTCTTCCAAGTAAGAAGTCTCTAGAAGCGTATATAGATAATTGGCTTTCAAGTGTTGTATAATACGCAGTAATTCAGATGTGTTAGATAACTTTTTTTTAATGAGGTGGTCAGAATTATTCAGTAGTCCTGCACTTATAGAAGCTTCATCTGTGATTTCATACTAGGTTCTGATTTATTGATGTCTGGATTTGTTCCAAATAGTTAATTGGCTGTCAAGAGTTTTTAACGTGTGGAGGATAGAGATTAGTGAGAAGCATATGAACTGTTACTGCAGTCTTGGTAAAAATACTACGTGTCCAAAGACAACGTGGGTGATGATGTCTTAGTTTTGGTTATAGTATAGACAGGAATGACTTCCCTTAATTTTAGATTTTTATGGAGAATAATTTGCATGTGTCAGGTGTTGGTTTGGTCTTTGAACTTCATGAAGCCAGCTAATTTCAGGGGTTTTTTTTCAGTCCTAAGTGTTTGTGACTGCGTTCCTTCCTGTCTGTACGTAGTACTATAGAAGTAGTTGATCTTTCAGCTATGAGCAGTTGAAACGTGGTCCAGGGATTGAGATGCAACTCTCTTCCTGAGTTGCATTGCAATGACGGTGCCTGTATTATGTGCCAGGGAATAAAACTTATTTCTAGCTTACACTTGGAACTAGTACCATTGTTCTTGTTCAGCTGAAGTGTGGGAATGCATTCTCTGGTGGAAGAGACGAAGATAAGACTGTGATAGAGAGGGTGCTACTTAAGGGTTAAGAAAACTAGAATACGGATGAAATCAAATTATTTGAGACTCTTTCTTGGGTTTTAGGTTGCCTTCCTGGTATACATAACAATGTTAATTAACTACAGCAGTGTTGACTGAGATTATGTTATGGATACCCCAGAGTTGATTATTTTCAATAGGAAAGATGCAAAATATATATTGTCTGTCGAGTTTGATGGCTTCATATGCCTTGGTCCACTTCATACATACTTCACATTTATATGCAAGCTTTCGGTTATTCTAATGTCAAAAATTAGTTGCTCTAATGTAAAAAAAATCAGTGTTTCTGTACATTTTTAGTAGTTATTATTGTGATCTACCACAACAGTGTTTGCTAGCATTAATTGTATTGAACATTATGACACGATATCAACAGAAAATAGATATTTAGAGTATCTTGCTGTGTTTCATATTAAAAAGCAGTAGGAAGGTTTGTTTCCTTATAGCAGCTTGACTGAAGTGAGAAGTAACTAAACCTGTGGAATAGTACCAATTTAAATGAGTGTATGAAATGGTTTAATTCATTTGTCTCATATTATAGCTGTAGTCATTCTCCCGATATTGTAATTGTGGAAGATGATAACGAGGAAGAATACGCCCCTGTAATTCAAGGTGATAAAAGCACCGAATCAGTTGCTGTCCCAGGTAATGATCTGCTCAGCCCTGTCAGTGACAGTACAAGCCCGCTCATGTCAAGTGCTGTACAGCTGAATAACCAGTCAACTTTAACTGCAGAAGATCCAGTCTCAATGATGGATTCCATACTCAGTGAGAATGGAGTAATTTCACAGAATATAAATCTTCTTGGAAAGTGAGTAGCCTGGTCTTCTGTTTTTTTCAATTACTGGAACTGACTGTTTGACCGAAGTAAAAAGAACCGAATAGTAGTTTCTATTGAGAACTTACAGGTCACCTTTATTCCAGCCAGTTTCTAAAGATCCTTCTGTTTTAAGATGGGACTCTGATTTTCATCGTGAAGCAAGTGAGTCGGGGTGCATAATCTGACTGTGTTAATGTTATAGGTATCATTGTTTAAAGTGTTAGGATTTAGCTGTGTAGCTCTTACAGGTGGATGGGACTCACCACCTGGATGCAAGAATCACATCTCTGCTAGTGTCATGTCATAGTGTTATGTTGATGTGATACCTGCTTTGGAGCATCTATCTGATTTACTTGAGTTCTACTCCAAAGAGGCTAAAAGTTTTTTAGATACATGTAGTACATGTGTGTAAAGTTTAATTCTGGATTTCTCTTCCTTTTGTTAAGAGATGCAGCAATAAAATATTGTTTGTCTTCTAGAGTTGAACTTCTGGATTATCTTGACAGTATCGACTGCAGTTTAGAGGACTTCCAAGCTATGTTATCTGGACGACAGTTCAGCATAGATCCAGATCTCCTGGTCGATGTAATTGTCACTGTTTAAGTATTTTGGTAATACACTGCAGAAAATGTTTGGGTGGGTTGCTCCTGTTTAAAATGGATTTCAAACACAACAGGGTTTTTTTTTCTTTCTTTTAAAAAAGGGAAGTTACGAATTTGTGAATGTGTTTCTGAGGCACTGGTATAATTAGTGCAACACCACTGCTCAAGCAAATGCTTAAGTTTTTGATTGAAGAATGAACTGCTTCATGAAATAATGCTTGTATTTGTTGCTACATGAACTCAGGCCCCAGTTAGATGAATACTTTTCCTTTGAAATAGCCCAGCACATCATCTGTGGCCTTCTCAGTGAACTGGAGTTAAAAAGGTTCTTGGCATTTATTTTACAAGCTTCTCTGCCATTTCAGGTGATTTCTTAGGAGTACGTATATGTTCTCAATTTCTCTTTAGATTTATGTCAAGTAGAATGGTCTAGGTCAGAAGGGACCCGTGCATGGCATCTAGCCCAGCCTCCTTGCTCAAAGCAGGGCCCACTCGAAAGTCTGCTCATGTTGCTCAGGACCTTGTTGACTCAAAATCTGAAATCTGCAGAGATGGGAGATCCCACAGGCCTGTTCCAGTGCTTGACTCTTCTTTGTGAAGTATTTCCTTATGTCAGTCAGTTTTCCCTGCTGCAGCTTGTAGTTCTTGCCTCTTGTCCTCTGTCCACCTGTGTGGAGTTTGTCTTCTGTGTAACACCTCTTCAGAAGCCCTGGAAGAGTGCAGGTATCCCCCCTTGCCTGCTCTCTCCAGACAAGATCAGCCAGGCTCCCTCAGCCTCTTGTATGTCATAACCTCCAAATGTCTGTGGCCCTCTGGATGCCCTCTAGTTGGAAAACTCTTGTACTGGGAAGCCTAAAACTGGACACTCTTCCAACAAGTGCCCTCAGGTGCTGTGCAGAGAGAAGTAACTGCTTCCAGTGACCTGGCTGTGCTTTGCCTGTAGCAGAGCATGCCTCCCTGCAGCAAGGCTGTGCTGCTGGCTCATGGTAGGGTGCTGTCTACCACAACTCCCAGGTCCCCTCTCAGGAGCTGCTCCTTGTCTGTTTGTTCCCAAACCTGGGCCACTGCATGGGCTTACTGTGTCCTGAATGAGTCTGGCGGCTGACCCCAATGGAGTGCCTGCTGGCCCCTCTCGCACTTTGCTGAAATTCCTCTTAACAGCAGCTCTGCTCTCCCACGGATGGAGGACGCCTTCCAGTTTGGTGTCACTTGCGAACTTGGTCAGGGTGTGTTCTTCCTTACTATTCACAGAATTCTCCACGCAGCAACATAGGAAGGAGTTGGTATTTTAAGACTGCAGCAAACCATGTTAATCTAAGGTAGATGCAATATAGTAGTTACCTTTGTGACTGAGGTTTGCAGAATTCCAAACCATTGCACTCCAAAGCTAGGTTTTCTTCACAAAAGCCGTAACTACCTGTAAATAAACCCTAATCCTGATAGAGCCTGAAAACATTAAGTACAAGTATTACTCTCACACATTCAGATGTGATGTTCTTGTATTCTTAATGGCAACATCAAGGTACCTAAAACTTGATGTGTTTTGTCTTATTCAGCTTTTTACAAGCTCCGTGCAGATGAATCCCACAGATCATATCACTAATACCAAAGTAAGTCTTAAATCCATTGCTCAATGTACACAGTACTGTGAGATGCAACCTTTATTCATCTTTTACTGTTTTCTTTGCTGGTATAATATCACTTTTGTCATGCTCTGGCTTTCAAGACTTCCATGAGAATAGGAAGGCTGCAGCTGAATTCGTTCTGTTTGTTAGGTTTTAAATAAAAAAGGGAAAAGCACACTAATTAATAATGTTCTTTAAAACTCGTATTACCTTGAGGCCAGTACCCCTGCATTGTACCAGTCCCTTGACTTCTGTATCTTCTAAGATTTTAACAGTTGCAAACATGTAGACACTTGGCCAGAATGGTTTCATCTGTGTTGTCTGGTGGGAAAAGAAACACAAGAATAAGCAGTAAAGCAAAGATCTAGCTCCTTTGAGTTTGTCCTACTCATTTATGAGCATTAGTTTTGGTTCTTGCCTGAGTGAGCCTGTGTTCCCATTTCATGTTTTCTCTGCCAGGGTCTGTTAGTATAGGTTACTGACACCACTGCATCCCTGCTCAAGTGAAAACTTGACTTTTTTAATAGTTGGTCAGCTGTTTTCTAGTGGCCTTGGAAAATTGCTTTTAAACATGTGGTTTAAGATTCTGCTTTCGTTATCAGATGGAGGCAAAGGGAATAGAAACCACCAAGAATAATGCTGGTGCAGCGGCTTCACAGGAAACACAAGTTTCTAGGCCCAAATCAGGTTAGTTGTGTTTTGTTGAAACAGTTTTAACAGTTGAACAAGCATTGTTCTAAAAGCCATCTTGGTTTTTTGGTCTTTGTCTGGTTTTGTGTCATGCTGATAAGTGAATAACCAAAACAAAATACTTACTATATTTGCTTTTTAGGCTTTTGGCACTGCACAAAGTGCAGAGAAACTGATACTTTTGCAGGAGAATTTGAAAACAAATAGTGTTATACATGGATGTAACAATTCTTTTAATCACTCACTGAAAACAAACATGTAAAATGTTTTCTGTTAATTATTCTTCAGATAAATTCTGTGGGTTGGATTTTGGTTTTTTCCTTCTGCACATGAAAAGGCATATGAACTGATAATGGTTTTGGAATTTTTTTCCCCCTTAGATAAGCAGCTCATACAGTACACTGCGTTTCCACTCCTTGCATTCCTCGATGGGAACCCAGGCTCCGCTGTGGAGAGCGGGAGCTCCGCAGCTGAAACTCCTTCCTGTGTCGACAAACCCCTGGAAGTGGACGAGCTCCTGGAGAGCAGCCTCGATCCTGAGCCCACCCAGAGCAAACTGGTGCGGCTGGAGCCACTGACGGAGGCAGAAGCAAGCGAGGCCACACTGTTCTATCTATGTGAACTTGCACCGGCACCCATGGACACAGACATGCCGTTCTTGGATAACTAACGTAATGGGGACTCTGTATATAGTCACGAAGATGAACTATTTATTTAGAATATTGTTTGGTATATTGAGTTTTTTGTAAATCACTGTTTTATGTAACCAGGTAACATGGAATCTAAAATACCTTTCCAATGTTACTTCCTACAAGCAATTGTTTAACGGCACAGTCAGACAAGCTGTTGGGCACGGTTGGCAATACCAAGTTAGACTGTTACTGTACTGCTGTGAAATACTTGGTATTATACATATCGCTAAATACCCCAGGTAACTGAACACTTGTTAATAGTAAGCTTTGATTTATGATTTGTTATACTTCTGGTCTTACATATGATGACGTAAACTAGTAGTGTATGGTTAGGGAGCACCAACTTTCTGTATCTTGGGTTTTTTCTATTTTTTACAAAATTTTGTTTAACAAACACGAGGCTTTTTTTGGGGTGGGGGGACAACCAGGACCTGATGTAGGCTTTTTTTTTCCCTGCTTGAACTGGGAACAAAGTGCCTGTACCTTGCTGAATCTTGGTTCTGCCTTACTTTCACTTCAGTGGAAGTGCTCACACATAGCACAAACTGGGGAACAGTTCCTTACAGCCACCCTGCCCCTCGACTGCATGAGTACTTTTTAACTTGGACCATCTACTCTGTTAAAATAAATGTTACTTAAGTGTGATACTTGTTAAGAGTTGTCTCTTATTCTATGTGGCAGGTGGTACTGGTTTAACAGCCTGTGTTTTTCATGCCTTAGGGACTGTGCAGTGTTTACAGGAAAACAGTTTAGTTGACTTCAGGGAGTGTGTGGCTCCAGTGGTTTGTCAGCTGGCTAATGTAGCATGCTGCATTCTCATTTAGCAGTACACAGGAGTGATTTCTTCTTGATTTTCTTACTGAAGACTCCAGCAGAGCCCTGTAGCTTCCCTTCCAGTGGAAGAGCTTTACCCTTGCTCAAAGTTGTACTTCCATGTTTACTCAAGTGACCTTACAGTAGTTTGTATTACACAGCTGAATCACAGAGGGGTTACAACACCACTGGATGAAGGTGCAGTTGACATACTTTTAACTATACCTTACCCCAGGCTCCTAATTTACTATAAACAGTAGGTTAAACTGTAACTGACGGTAGGTGTTCTTCCCTTTTTGCTCTCAAACCTGTGGATAGGGAGTTTTGAGAAGCTCTAGTGAGATGTTCCCATGAAGGGAGGAACTGCATTTTAGTAACTTCATACATGCAACAGGAAGAACACCTTCCACAGCTCTGGCACGGCATTCAAAATTTCCTTTTTTTTTTCCTTAAAGGAGTAGCCTAGCCACTTGTACAGGGAGCTGAATCCATCACCAGCTGTCTGTTCAGCTTCCTAATTCAGTGGACCAGTGATTAGTTACAGGATACAGGAGCTGCTGTGGTACAACTGGTGTTGGGGTGTTCTACCCCCACTGAACAGACACCGGTGTGATCCAGTGCAGCAGCAGGTGGAAGCAGGAATGCAGTTACAAGAGCAAAGCACGTTTGTGGTTCCAGAGAGATCACTGCAAAGGGCACAGAGAGAAAAGAACCATTAGAAGACTTCACACCAGGGGTTACACATGATCTCCCAAAGAGGCAGGAGTTGTGTCTGCGGCACAGTCAGCTGTTATGTCTCAGGTGACAAACACTATAAAACATCCTAGGAGCAGGGCATGAGAATACAACACCAAACCACACGCTATCCATGTCTGGCAGCAGTATGAGACATCAAAAGTCACAGGAATTCTTCATCCAAATTTATTTATTAATAAGGTAACAACATATTCCAAATTATTACAAGCCTTTACTAATCCTTCCATTACAGTCTCAAGCTTGACTGACATGTCAGACTTCCGCAGTAAGTGTCAGTGTTTAGTTACTTAATTAAAATAAAAGCTTCGAGACCAATTAGCAACAGGAAGTAACAGTATAAACACCACGATAACAGATCAGCATGACATCTGCTGAAGGCTTCAGGGTCACTCCCAGTCAGGCTGCTCTAGTCTCAAGTTGTAGCAAGTAAGAGAGAGAGAGAAATAATGCAGCTTACCTACTTCAATTACAAAACAAGCACAAAAGCATGTAAGATTTCATAACTGCACATGAACTACACAGTGGTTTAACCAAACCAATTAATGTCTTTCCTCATGCCTAGACTCAGACTTCCTAGGCCCAAATCCATCCCTGGCAATGGACAAGCAGCAAAATACCTAATACATTAGAAGATTTCAAAATTCAGAGTCCAAAATATATTAAGAAACACTTCTGTTGAAGCCTGTTAATGCAAGCCTCCTTTAGTTACTGTAATTTCAGCATCCCTTTTCCTCAACTTTCTTAACCATAATACCTAAAATTTCCTCTAAAGGGCTTACAGAGTTTTCATCACTCAGCTCCTCGCAAACTTGGTGATTGTAGCTTAGCCAAGAAGAAAGTGGTACACAAAACAGCAATAAATTACAGCACAACTATCCCATTTACACTACTTTAAAAAAAAAAAAGAAAGCCATAGATGCACATTGTAAACAGGTGCCTTAAAAACATGCTTCTGAGCATCTGATACCAGGATGTTTTTCCCCAGGGTGTCTGGCCTCCAGCCTGCAATGGGACACATCAGACCCAACGGCACCACGGAAAACATCCGTTCCTCTGCAGCTCCAGGTGCAAGTTACTCCATTTACCATCTGCGCTAAAGGTACTGCTGCCCTCAGTACGGGAAAGTGTTGGGCTGTTTGTGCCAGGCTGCTGCAAGATGTCCAGGGAACTCCAGCACACAGGAGGATCTTGAGTCTAACAATGCTTACTCAAGACTCACTTTGGAATCAAGGCAACAGAGATCATCAAAGGCAGCCCCTCCTTTGCTCGCAAAGCCTGATCTAATACTGTTTTGTTACCCTAACTAGCACTTGCACTTTTTCCTACAACTATTTAATGCAATTGAGGGGAAAAAGACCCTACTTCAAAAAGACCTTACATCTAATGCTCCCGAAGCACTTGATCTAGGAGTAATCCTATGAAAACCATCACTATAGCAATTGTCACTGAGCTCAGCTAGAAAAAGTCATTTAGTGAAATGACAAAAGACATGATTCAAGGTAGTCATGCAGAATAAAGCAGGGTATACTCCATGGACAGCACACACGCGCACGTATTTACAACTGCACTATTAATTGGAATACTGTTTGTTTCAAAGACATGGTCAAGCTAACACAGTCTCCCTAGAGAGCAGCACAGCTTAGTCAAAGTCACGGTTTGTAAGAACCAGCGGAGCAACCAGTGTCCACACGTACAGCACAATGCCAATCCAGCTGGAAGATATCTTCACCCAGACAGATGGCCACTTGCTGGTCATAGTCTCATAAGACGAATCCGGACTGTGGAAGAAAGGGAAAAAAACATAATTTGCCATTTTTTTCAGTATGACATACTTGTGTAGTAAGCCACTTTTCAACACTGTTTTCACAGCAGATCATTTTCACTTCAGCTCGACACCTCAAAGAGCATCTCTACCTTTCTTCTTCCAGGCAGTTCACACCAATCTGTACAAGAACACCATTTGTAAGCTAGTGTCACAGGGAAGTGGAAAGAAACAGCAGCCCAAAAAATATTTATTAAGAGAAGCTGTCAAGAAGCAGAAATAATTACAAGGAATCACTAAACAAATCTGTGGAAAGGCAGGAAGTAGACACCATTTATAGATACAAATAATGCATTTTACCTTGCCAACAGACACCACCTTGAATAAATAATAATCTTGATACCATATTGACCCAGACAGGGCCACAAATCAAATCCACAGCAGGGCTATCTGTTAAGAGCTACTTTTGAAGGAAGGACCTTTCTTATGGTGCTGTTTTGATACAAATTGTCCTTTAACAAATTATTAGAGACCATAATTTATATTTTTAAATTCTGAAGAACAGCTGCTCAAGCTGCTAACCTAGTAACAATTCACACAGAGGAGGACTATTTTATTGTGAGGATTTTTTCAGGGAGCAGACAACATAATCCCCTTCCACCAGACTCCATCACAGAATGGCTGAGGTTGGAAGGGCCCTCTGAAGGTCATCTGGTCCAACCTCCCTGCTCAAGCAGGGACACCTACAGCCAGCTAACCAGGACTGTGCCCAGACAGCTTTTGAGCACCTCCAAGGATGAAGAACCTCTCTGGCAACCCGTGTCAGGGCTCAGTAGTCACCCTTAGAATGACAATGTATTTTCTGATGTTCAGAGGAAATCGCTGTGCTTCACCGTGTGCCCACCGCCTCTGGGCACCACTGCAAAGAGCCTGGCTCTGTCCTCTCTGCACCCTCCCTTCAGGTATTTACATACATTGGTAAGATCCTCCCATGAGCCTTCTCTCCTCTAGGCTGAGCAGTCACAGCTCTGTGCCTCTCCTCATATAACAGATGTTCCAGTCCCTTCACCATCTTTACGGCCCTTTGCTGGACTCTCTCCGATATGTCCATGCCCCTCTCATACTGGGGACCCAGAACTGGACCCAGCACTCCAGGTGTGGTGTCACCAGACCCGAGTAGATGGGAAGAATCACCTCTCCCTTGACTTGCTGATGTAACGTGTCCTATCTCTCCTTTTTCTGGCTCTCTGTACCAGACATAGGCCTGGTGTTTACTTATTTTACTCACTACAGAATTTAAGCCTCTATCCTATTCACTTCAGCAAGACATATTTCAGCAGTCCAGTGAATCATGAGAATTATCCTAGAAAACATGAAAAGCACTTGTGAACAAGGCTTGCTACTCCAATTTTCAAATACAATTAATTTAGTATAGATCAAACAGTATACTTCCCTTGAGAAGTCCCAACTAAGACCTACGTTCCTCACAGCACACAAGTTATACCACCTTGTCCAGCAAAAGACTGCACCTTGTATGCCCATTATTAGCACAATGTATTATCAAACATAAATACCTGTACCAGTTGGTAAGTGTCATCATGATATACAGTGATGCCAGGAAAAGCATGAAATGAAAGAAGGAGTAACTGTAAGTAACTCCATCCCTCTCGTTATCTATGGCTCGGTGAACATCATCTCCATCATCAAGGGAGCCATCACTCCTGGGCATTCCATCCTCTATCAGTGTGGATTCATCACTGGTCAACATCAGCTTGTTAACTTGGCTGTTGTTGGATGTTCGGATGCTGTATTTGACAGGAAAGGACACAGTACAGTTACCCAAATAAATACAGTTTAGTATCTGACAATGAGAAGTAATACAAATTAATAGGAATTTTTTAAAGGAATCTTACCTAGAATAGAGAACACAGAGCAAAAACAAAACCAGTCCTACAATTCCTTGTGCATCCCACCACTGAACTACCTGACCTTGGGTTGGAATGGTGGTGCTGTTGTAACCAATGATGCTCAGCAAACTCGGGTTACAGTGCCTATCTGGGGGAGGAAATACATTAGAACTTACAAAAAGCAAGAACAAAACAGATTCCGAATACTACATTTCCACACTGAATGCATGGTAATAGAAAGGAACTTGGTGACCGTGACAGTCTTGAAGTACAAATGCTTTGAATCTAATTTTAGCCTACAGAGTCTCTCTAAAGCAGGCAAATGACAGTATGCGGCATAAAAATTTGTCTCTTGAGCAGACAGAAGGATTTAAAACTTATATAAGATATGCATCAACTGCTTTACTGTTCCATCTAATAGAATTAGATGCAATAAAATAAAAATGCTCTGCATATTAAGCTTCAGAAATTTTACCACTAGAAAACAACTTTGACAAACACATACTCTATAGATGGGGTACCACAGTCATCTCAAGAGTTGGAAAAGAATATGAAACTGACTTTGTAGCATTATCAACAGTTCCCAACCCACAGCATCCACAGACAGCACAGATGGAACAGTTGAAAGCAGCAGACAATCTTACTTCCTCATAATTACTGCAGGAATTACACGTGACTCATACATATGCTGTTACACAGCAGCATCAGAGATTGTCCATGATTAAGATAAAAGGGACAGAGACCCAAATTAAAGACACCAAAATCATATTTAGCAGTTTATTTTAATCACCAGAATTTCTGGATTGATTCCACCCCCCTCCCCAGATGCTCAGCTGTTTTCAGACACAAGAAACAGTGAAGACATTTCTTGATACATTTTTTAAAATCCTCAGTTTGGAAAAAACATAATCAGTAAATCTCAGTCACCAGGTAAGAAACTTGAAACTTGGTAGGGAGATGAACCTTACAGACAGCTTGGAAAAGTTCCAGTAATCTGCAAAATCTAAGATTTAGAATACTGCAATCCTGCCAATAATAGGTAGAAATTCTTCCATATGATAAACATAAAAGCAAGTGAAAAACATGTTATCTTTGCAAGAACTATTTCTTCAGTATTATTACAGAAATTTGGGGTCAGGGGAAAGTACAGAAACTAATGAATCCTGCCTATAACTTGCATGCATTGTAGCACCTTGCTCTAACATGGCCTTGCAAAAAGGTGAAGGCACAATTTACTGCTGAACTGGTTACCCAAAAAGCCATATACTGCTGCTACACTTACCTGGTTCATTGGTCATAGCTGACCAAGTCAAATACATCGTATAAATTGTGATCACAGAAGACTGCAGCAAACCAGATCTTGGCTGAGATTCCTACACAAAGTAGTCATGAAACAGCAAAGTTAGGCAATTAAGTCTCCAGAACAATTATATGACAGGTTTCTGCGACTTGGTAACACAAAAAAAAAAATCCCTTAAGAGGTAAAAAAATTAAAACTGTACCTGAATCTTCGGCAGAATTGACATTACAGAAGCACCAATACATAGCAGCATATTAACACTGATGAACGTCTTGTTTTCAGAACAACCTTCTGGATGAGTGTAATAAACGTAGAACAAGACAATAGCTACTAGGGACAGCAGATAATTGACAGCTGTAGCTGACAGCAAAGCTGTGAAGAGAGACAAAAACCAGAGTTAAACTGGTTAATAATGGAGAGTTATTAAAATAGAAATAATATTTCATGGTTATCAGGTTTTGTATACAGTATACAATGATGATTAGAGAGCAGCTCTGGGCACTGAAATCTAAAGGAAGTATGTTCTTCTCTATAGTCTGAGGTGTTAAAAAAAGAACACAATAAACGGGAACTCTGAAGCCATACCTGATTCTCCAGTGCTCTAACAGAAACAAAGGGCAGCAAGTATGAAGGAATACAGATGTACTACATACACTTTGGCTAAAAGCTTAAACAAGAAACTAAAGAACTACTCCAATAAAAATGAAAAAACAATCTTATTTCCAAATTCCACCTTATTAAAAACATTGAAGAGTGAAGTGGCCATTACGCAATGACAGGCTGCACTGTCTTTTGAAACACCTAAATTATCACATCTGAAATGCTTTATTAAAATTAACATACCGTTTCTCCAGTGAGATTACTTGTACTCTCCCTCACTATCTTGGCCTTTCACTCAGTATATACCAGGGGTCCTCAACTCAAATTACAGCCCACGGGCCGGATCCAGCCGGCCCCCCAGGGTCCTCAATCCAGCCTCCGGTATTTACAGAACACACACACACCCCGCCCCCCCCCCCCCTTCATCCATGCACCGGCCCCCTGTTTAAAAAGTTTGAGGACCCCTGGTATATACCTTTCATGAACGACTGACCAGCAGACAGAAAAAAAACCCAATTATTTGAGATGCTTATGCTCAATGTGAAGCATTATAAGGCTGGTTCAGTTTTAATCAGCAATAAGTGTAACAAAACCTGCAGCTAAAAAAGAAAGCAAAAACAAAACCACAAAAACCTACAACTGCCACTCCTCTGCTACCACAAACTGATGCCCTGCTCCCAGGGGTCAGATCTTACTACTCAGAGGCTGCTGCCCCTCTCCCTACCCACCCTTACTGGACATCAAAAGGACAGCAAGACAACAGAGCTGAACTACACCACCTGAGAAAACGATACTTAAGCATGAAGCAGCCTTTCTGCACTCTGGTAAAATGCACTACTCAGTGAATAACTTAAAAGTAATGCACAAGGAAAACTGAAACTTTACTGTAGTACAGTCCTTTACCTGCATACCAGCATCTTGAGTTTCCTTCCTCCATTTTTTCAACCCAAGACTCATTCCAGGAGTGGGCAAAGTCAATAAGCAATACCAGCTGTATAAGAATAAAGCAGAATGCTCCAGCCATACCTACGTAAAACCACACTAAAAGAGAAATAAAACAAAATCAGCTAAAAACCATAGATAAATTACCACCCTGTCTTAATGTTCCTGAACACAGAAAAGTGCTATAGCTACACAGCTACAATTAAAACTGTAAAACATCAGGATGCACTTAGTTTTGTTTTAAAACCAGTTATGAGTGCACCATTATACAGTGGAAGAAAATACTCCCTTACCTGTTGTAAATGGTCCCTCTGGTATGAAGAAAGCTCCAACACTAATTGCAAGTGCTGTTGCAAATTTAAAGAACCAGAATCTAAAGGTGCAGTGAAGAGGAGGAAAAAGTAAAAGAAAAAAAATTCAGGCAACTGCTGAAGTCTGATCCAATTCACAAAAACTTGAAAGTACACTAAATTAACATCCTTTAAAGCTGTTTTTCATTCACTCATTCTTAACTCGCTTCTTTAGAAGTAAGATAAAAATCTCATTTTATCTGCCCAAGAGCTTTCTCCAGAAAATTATGCTTAAAATATGCTAGACTGACACAGTTTGACACATTTCCCAGAGATATCTCACTCACTTATTAAAATTGAAGCCAGGGTGGAATATAATTGTGAGTTGTGGGGTTTTTTAACAAAGGTTTTAAACTAGAGCAGTGAGATTATGGAACTGCCTGCATATCAGAAAAATGTGTTTAAAAAAACCCTACCTGATTTTAATATCAAAACCAAAAAGGGAGAAGATCTGGTTGGTGCCTACAATGACAGAAGACATTATGCTGGAGCTCTCTATCAGTCTTCATTTGTTTTCTACAAGAAAAGGAGGTACAAAAGTCTGGATTCTTCCCACCTAACTTCAGACTCTTTAGGCCTACATCTGATAAGGGTTTATCACAACAAAAGCAAAGGATTTATCCTTCACAGAAAGGACACAGTCAAATTCTAAGGCCCTATAAGACCTATTCCAGTACAGTAGCATTGGATTATTTTTTTTCCCCAGTAAAAGATATTATCCTGGTTTCAGCTAGGTTAGAGTTAATTTTCTTCTCAGTAGCTGGTACAGTGCTGTCCCTTGGATTTGGTGTGAGAATAACTTTGATAACACACTGATGTTTTTAGCTGTTGCTAGGTAATGTTTATACTAAGTCAAGGACTCTTCAGGTTTTTGGGCCCTCCAGTGAGAAGGCTGGAGGGGCACAAGAAACTGGGGAGGGGACACAGCCAGGACAGCTGACCTGAACTAGCCAAAGGGGTATTCCATACCACAAAAGATCCTGCTCAGTATATAAACTGGGGGCAGCTGGCCAGGGCCTGTCAGTCTCTGCTTGGGGACTTGCTGGGCATTGGTCAGCAGGTGGTGAGCAACTATATCATTCATCACTTGTTTTCTTTTCTCCCTTCCCTTTGGATTTTGTTCCTCTCCCCTTCTCCTCCTTTTCATTATTATTACTGTTGTTTTATTTCAATTATTAAGTTGTTCTTAACCCTCGAGTTTTACATTCCTTCCTGATTCTCCTCCCCATTCCTCCAGGGGGGCAGTGAGCAAGCAGCTGCGTGGTGCTTAGTTACCAGCTGGAGTTAAACCACAACAGATACCCACCCATGCACAAAACAGCTCAGATGTTTCCTAGAAAGCAGACCAGAAAGTATCTTCCACCACAGATTCACCAAACCCACCCCAAACACAGACTGTTTACAGATATACCCTGCATAGGGAATCAAGTAGTTATGCCAACAAACCTATAAGGAGGTGAAGATCATTTTTTCTGAGCACTGCGACAGGCAGCTCCAACATAGGCATCATCTACATGTACTTCAAAACTGTATATAGCACAAAGACATGTACCACGCTCCCACAACATCAAACACTTGGATGGTTTTCAAGTTTTCTATGCCTTCCCATTCTCTCCTGCACTTCGAACAAATTTAATCTCCTTCTGGCTATTACAATTAGGTGATGGTGATCAGAGTAATAAATTCCAATTGCGTGGAGAGGTACTACGCGAGATGACTGAAATGCAGAATATGGGAAAAATGGACAAGTTCACTGGGATACAAAGAAGTGACTAAGTCAGTTTGAAAGTTGAATTACCTTATACAACGTTTACTGTTTAATACATACCCCACTAAAACTAGTTTTTGAATTCACATGTGGAAATTTTTTTTTTAAAATCAATGTAATTCTCAATTATAGAAATAAGAACAGGTTCAAGCCTGTATAAGTTTCATCTAATTCCAGACTTTTTTAGGAGATCTTAACACTCTACCCAGATACTGTGCATGACTGCTGAAAACCATACTCATCTGAAGTAACACCTACAGCTCCTATGCATGCCGTCCGTGCAAGCCAGCAACAATCCTGTGAATACATTGTAACCAAGTTGTTCTACTATTATTAACCTGAGGCAAGAAACCACTTTGACTTCTGTTACGAAAGCAAAGAAGGTGAACACTGGCACTGGACCATACCGCCGGGTTTAACTTGCATGCAAGTATGAAAAAGTTAGCACAGATACATGGAAAACTCTTAACATCCTGATTATTTCAAATCACTGACAAAGATTATATTGCAAAGTACTAGTAAATATAGACAATTTTAAAAATCAAAAGCCATTGTTTTCATAAAGCTATCTGTAATACATACTATTGAAGCAACTAGCTATTATGGAAGTGTTGGAATTACTAAATATTTTACCAGTAACAGTTAACAAGTATCATTTTTCCTTTTATCCTAGTGCTGACACTAGATTGGCTAAGAAAAGTAAACTGATATGGGTTGCATAAATAGTACCAAAATCTGGACTGGAGAGCACAACTTCAGGTTATCAAGAAGATCCCCAAACACTGAAGAAGTGGTTTTAAGTAAAAAGATTCCATATCATGTGAAAGATACATTTTATTGTTTGGTTGGTTTTTTTTTTTAAAAAAAAAAAAGTGTTGATACAGAATGTGCCTGAACCATTTTCTTCTTGCTTGTAAGAAGTATGCTCCCCTGTATAAAGCAGGGCAGAAGGAAAGGCTGAACTAAGTTACTGCTGCTAACACATCTTAATTTGAAGGTTTTTCTCATTTTATGCTAGAAATGTTTCATCTTACAACACTGAATATAAAATAAAATTACTTCTTCATTTTTATGGCTTAGCTGTTCATAGCTTCCATTAAATATACTCATCTTGAAAAAGCAGTAGCCTAAAGCAATCACTATGACCACCAAGACTAGGCACCATAAATGGTTTTATGCTTTTTAGTGCCATGCCCTATCACAAATATTTACATCTCCCTGGTTCAAGAAGCTACATTACACATAGGCTGAGCCTGGATGAAAACTACCTCTTGTGTCAAGACACAAGCTGAAATTCCACTGTTATTTTCCATCTGATAATCCTAACTATAATGAAATACAGAAGAAAAAATTTTGGGTACTGGGAAGCTCAGGAACTAAATACATAACTCACTCTTCTTTATGCAGAGGGGAGACCAAAGAAAAGACAGCAGAGTGGGAAGAAATATGTTTTTTATATAGATGTATCTATTATAGTCTTTAAAATAAAACTGTTCAGAAAAGAGCAAGTAGTCCTTACAAACATCAAAGTTAAGAGGAATGTAATTCCTAGAGGACAGGTGAGGTTTTTTAATCTTTCTATTTGTTGAAAAAAATCTCGGTGGAATGAAACTTAGGACCATTATTCATCTCTGAATTTTGTCATTTCGGGCAAAAGCAGAATCTCTAACCTTGGAAAACCTCTGGACATATTATCTATTGTCACAATTCAGGCTCTGAGAAATGACAGCCATGTATATCTTTTCCTCTTAAAAAAATTAATCTGCCATGTCTAAGAACTCTAATAACTTCGAACGCCCTCTGCTGCAACTACACTCCTCTAGCTACTATGAAATTTGTCATTTGTGGAATAATCAATTTGACCAGCATGCTCAGCCACAAGCTTTATTTTACGGTAGCTGTATCTCATATGCACCCACTGCTCATCTCAGTTCTCATTTCCGTATCTTACCCGTTGTGCACTGCTGCTCTTGGGTCATTGCTGCTCTTCACTTTGATCATCAACAAGGAGAACAGAAGGAAGAACATGGCCATACCAAAGCACACACGGTACACAGCTTTATAACCAACTAGTACATCGCAATTCACGTGGCCGTGCACACCAGGAATAGTTGTTCCCATCCCTCCATCACAAAACCCAGGAATCTGTGATAAATACAAGATACTTCAGGAATCTATAGAAGGCCTCCTGTGAGTAAATACATCTTAGCAGTTTATTAATATGCAATTCATTACTATTGTAAAACTATGTGACTATAAACATTGCTAGAAAATATGATACTGAATGGCTGTATTGTTAGTTACAGTCCAACTAGAATATTAAACACATTCAAGGAAAAAAATCTGGCATAGGCAAACTGGGGGGGAGGGGGCACTCAGGGAATCTATATCTATCTTAATAACAGTGGGGTGGGGTTTTTATTATTAAAAATTTTGGAACTTCTCCAAGAAATGCAGTTTTCACTTGTAGATCTGAATCAGGAGATAAAGAAAAGCTCTGGTATTTGGTAAATATGACTTGACAGGTACGGTCAGGTTCATGACATAGAAGGCAGCCTGCTTATATCTCTTTAAAACAGAAACAGCCTCTCCCAAAAAGTACATCACCATCAATTAGAAGTATTTGTAACTTCCAAATGAAACAGCTAAGATTACCCTTTGCATTCACTACCAGAACATGAGCAGTATCTTTCTGAAGTCAAATCATACTCCAGAAGGCTGCAATTTTCTTTCCTAGGTGACTAACATGCTCTCACTGAAGCTCTCATCTGGTTACTATATCACACGGAAATAAAAATTTACAGATCAATCATTTGGGGGTAAGAAATTCAAAAGCATGCCTAACAAGTTATTACCTGCTAGACAAAAAATTAAAGATAGCAAAATGAAGACTAACAGAAAAAAAAACATGTGCAAGCCAACTTCAGTGAACCCACAAGCTCACTCATAACTCAAATAATCACTCTGTAATTTATACTGTACATTATGTAAAACAATAACTCCTGCACTATCATATCTTCATATAACTAATAAACTGTAAAGTCCTACAAGCACTTCCCAATTTCCTTCGGGAAAAATATGCTAGTATCATTAGTGAAAAATATTTTTGTTACACATTTGCAGACCTTAAAATATAATTTTAATTAGTAAAGCACAATGACATTAGAAGAAATCTTAGATTGTGGCTAATTTTTTCTTTTATTAACAGCATTCAAAGTCAGTCAAGTACCACAAATAAAAGCATCTCAATAATATATAATTTAAAACTCCACATACATAAATTACATTTTCTTTTTGATACAAGATTTTCTTTTTTCTGCTCTGAGCTACTAAAGAAGAGATGAAACTTTATTCTCGATAGTGTTTTTCACCTATGCATTGACTGTCCCACAAGTTCTTTGTTTATTTCACCTACAATCAAATTAACAGTGACTGTGAAGCACAGGTAGCAGCCTAATTACCTATTTCCAAATAAAACCCATGCTTTCAAGATGCCATTTACAATTATCTGTAACAGTCATTCTACCAAACATGTTAGCAAAGAAGTAACCTGACCTTCTTCAGCTGCTCTTCCATGCCTGGTATTAACATCACACAGGCAACACTCACGCCAAGAAGTAAAAAGAATGCATAAATCAGCCGTGTTATGGTGGAGTTGTTTCCACTGGGGCAGCATCGGCAGAGCAGGCACGGGGCACTTCCACATAAGCATGGTATCTGACAGAGACAGAACATAAAACAACAACTTTAAAGAGTTTTGCATTGCTAGATTTCAATATTTAATTAGGCTGCACAGATCATCAGAAATTATGATGGGAAATGACTCATCTCACGCATTCCATCACTAGCGTAGGTTAAGTCACATGCAACACATTACAGAGCACCCTAACAATCCTGGCAGCGCTTCATAATGCACCGCTGTCCAGTGAAATTAGTGCTATGTCAAAAGTAATCATATATCCACTCAAAGAAGATAAACGCTGAATTCAGACTTTATTCTCTTGAATTTTATTTCATTTCAGCTACATGAGATGCAAGGGCTGCTTTTTGTTAACAACTACATCCTCCCACAGTTGCAGAGACTAAATAAATACACTGCAGAAAAAAGATCTAAGCAGACCTGCCATCTATGTACACTTTCAGCATCTGGCAGAGTTGGCCCACAATCCTCACTGGGGCCATCGACATTACTGGAGCACAAACAAAAGGCGAAATAGCCTAAATCTTAGGTTGCAAATTATTGGGTATTTAGCAGCTACTCACATATCACATAATTCTGTTAGCTGGTAAAATTAACTAATGCAACGTAAAAGTTAGGAACCACAAGAACATATTGAACACATAGTACACGCATTATTGTTGCTATCAAACACCAACAGCAAGAGTGGACAGGAAAGCTGTGCAGTTGTAATATTACAAGGGAAAAAAACAGGACAAAAATTACCGGTCTTTAATTCCTAAAGGCAAAACTGTGGAAAGAAGGAAAGGGAGCAAATAGTGCTATTTCACCAAGGTTGGGGGAGCAGGAAACGTACCTCACCCCTTTGCACTTTTCTGCTGCTTGCTGAGCAACAATTCAGGAAGCGGAAGAAGGGCAAGGTTCCACAAGTAAGTAGAAGCCAAAAGAGGAAAAGTACAATCAAAACGTTTTAGGGGTTTTGTTTTGGTTTTTTTTTCTTAATTTACAATTAAATTATTTTGCCTAGAAGACATGAGAAATCCCGGTGAGCAATTAACAGCTAAGTTTTGGAGGCCACGCATTTTTCAGCTACGGTTTGTAGCTACCAAGTGAGTGCTGCCCTATCTGAGCTACATGCAACCTCTGACAAAGAAACTGAATGGTGGGTAAAACCCAGCTTCTCCCCCAGCACATATGCAGGGACACCTCCGCCAAGTGACAAAAGCCACAGGTATTCAGTACCACAAGAAAAACACCAAACCAGTCACATAAGAACATGACTAATTATACGGCCATGACCAGTGCATGTCAATCATCCAGTATGACTGGCATGTGTCAGAAAGTTCTTAGAAGTTTAGTGGTATGACAAACAAAAATGCCAGCAGTCTGCTGCTAACAAAGGCCCCTGGGCTTGCAGGGAAAAGCAGGCGTTGCCACAACACTGCCAGCAGCTTCCTGAGAAGCCCTCAGGAAAAGGCTCAGATTTTCAGTTCTTACAGGTTCAACCAGACGCACACACTGGACTCCCAAATTTGGTCTTTTAAATAATTTCCTTGATTTAGTTTTGTACTTGTGTTTCTTTCCGAGGATGGAGGCATCAAGAATTTTCACTCCACTATGCTACAGAATCATCTTTACATCAGCAAACTTCACTATTAAATTTGTCTTGCTAGAGAAGTGAAATTAAGTAGACCCTCATTATAACTATTTCAGTATGTAAAAGGTATTATATTGCCCTTTTTTACCTCCTCTTCCACTCAGTATCATTATAGCACAGAGTATGGAAGTGTTGATTCCTGAAGAGGTTTCATCTCAGTGTAATAAAGACATTTTTTACAGTGAGAACAATCAGTCACTGCAACAACCTCCCCAAGGATAAGAGTCCTCATTCACTGAAGTTTTCAGATTTGATTGAGCAGGGTGCTAGATCATGTCATCTAGGTCCCTTTTCCATGAAAATTTGGCCCAGACAATCCTTCCAGGCTGTTCTATGACCGCAAACAACTATATTAGGGGTATCTACTTACTGCTTAGTAAGCATGTAATGCATGACAAAAATTGGCTCAGGGTGCATCAGGATTTTATAGTACTAATGTATTACACGTATTTCCTCTACACACACAAATAACCTTTCTATTAAAGAATATTTCTATTCTCTTTCAAAAAATTAGTTTCTTGAACTAATTCTGTCTGGATTAGTATTTTTAAAGATACTGTTGAATAAAAGGTTGAGTTTGGCAGGGGAGAATGTAAGCCTAGGCTCGTCTGCTGCAGAAAATTTGGTGCAATCTGGTGTAGAAGTCACTTCTCTGGTGAATCCCAGCGTTGTTTGTTAAATACCTAAATAATTCAAGCAGTTTCCTCCTGACTGCATCAAGGGGAACAGAGGAACACGTGTTTCTACAGGCGGCCTGCAGTGGCTGAAAGATGGCTGTCTCCACCTCAAACAAGGCAATATACCTCATTTAAGTCTCCAAGCTTCAAGAACAACTTTTAAAACATCTTGCCCCCAAACCAGCTCATCATGCTGTGACAACCCCAACAAGCTGCAATCATGTACATCTCTGAACAAGAGATACCTACTGATAATTGATACTATTTATAGAAGTCAACCACTTCTACAAGGAATCACATTGCAGTCCGAGCCCCTCTTTCTTTTGGCAAGACAGAATAAAATATATACCATTCCAACAAAATAATATTATACTATTGGCAAAACCACTTCTGACAAGTGTCTTCAAAAAGAACAGAAAACAAAGAACATTCCGGTTGTGAAACTGAGTTTAGTAGCAGAGGGAAAAGGACAGTTTGTGCCACTTCCCAAATTCAGAGCATGCCTCCTACAAAAAAAAAAAACATACTACAGTACAAACAGACACATACCACCACACAAATCAAAGCTTAACTCCCCAGGTGAAACTCAGCTTAGTCATAGATGCAGAGAGCATTAGTTCTGAGCTTATTTTTGCAAGGAAGCTTGGACAACAGTTACTAAGTTACAACTGCATTAATCTATTGACATCTAGTAACTTTTGTACCTACCAACCAAGTCACATCCCTGTACATTTTTGAGAAAAATAAGCAGCTCAGTGGTGTTCTCTGAGGCAAAGTAAGAAAAGATGACCCACACACATCCGTGTGCAGCCAGTTGGGAGCAGGTAATTTAATTCATGCCTGCTAAACTAGTCACTTCATTCTCTAGGGCAGTGGAAATTGCAGGAGGAACACAAGATGAATATTGCAGGACAAAGGAGAGAGAAAACCCTACAAACCCACTAAAAAGTCAAGTGTTACTGACTATGATGCACACAGAACAGGTTTTTCACATCAAATGTGATTTTCTTAATAGGGCAAAGATGATTATATACTGAATTAAGTATCTGCAAAAACACCAAGCCCCTCACTGGGCCTACTCAGGTTTTAGCTACATCATCCCTACTCATATGCTTAAAGGAATAGATTCAATCAATTTTTGCCTTGATAGAGACTATTAAAGTGAGCAAAACAGCAGCTGAGCTGCTTCAGAGAACAGAGCAACAGAGGCAAGATGCAGCAGAGTGAAAACGGCACTGCCTGACCAATTGAGGTCATCAGAATTAGAAGACTTTTGGTGAGATGACAGTGCTTTTAATAAGGCTTTCCCACCATCCGACAGGCTCATCTTTGCCCTTAAAAACACTAAACTAAAACACTGCCTGATCAGCACATAGTAGGGCAGAGTCATAACCAGCAGTAACACCACAGAAAAAAATCCAGAAGAAATATTAGTATGAGGCCAGATGTTGAGGTCAGTTACCCAGAGCAGCTCTGCATGGCACAACACACAGCCCTGCAGACAAGCTACACAGCTGAAGCAATGCCCACAGCAATGTCTTCCCAGACAAAAGCGTAGTTTTCCCAGTTGTGACAAAGCCTGCACTAGCACAAATTCCACTACATCTGGTTCCCCTGTTACCTCACACTCACAGCTTTTTTTCTTCCAGAGCCACAAATGGCATTTATAGTGACATATCCTTTCAGACCAGTGCAGACAGATTTCACCTATAAGAACTATCATAAAGGCTTTAAATGCTGCTTATCTGTGGGTTTAGATTTGGAAAGAAAATCAACACTTTAAAGCCATAAGTATAAAAAAAACAGACACACACAAAAAAAAGCCACTCCAATTTGTTTGGGTACTTTAAAGGAAGGGATGGGGGTACTCACAGTAAATCCAACTTAAAGTTATTTATACAAGCATGTAATCTTAGATTATCTGGAAGACAACCATTGGCTGAATTTCTCTGTACAGAAACAAACACTCAAAACCAAGAGCAAGTATACAGGAATTACTGAGGCACTACGAACACCAGCCAGTTATCCAAAAAGGCTATTTATGTACTTGAAAATACAGTATATATTAACTCAATTATTTGAATTAAAACCTATAGTTATACTGTCTCTATTTGACAATAATTAAAAATGTTAATGTTAACTATACTCAACTAGTAATTAAAATCTAACTGGTTAATCCATCAAATAGTGTTTAAAATGCAAATTAAAACAAAATGGAACACTGGCAGTACTTCATTAACAAGATATTATCAGTGTTCTAGTCACTTATTTACATGCATATCGATCTGGGAACTTAGCTCATACAAATTTACCAATTCTAAGATAATTTTATAGAATTTGTACAGGAGATGAAAGAACTAAATATCATATTTGTAATTAAATATCACTCTGCACTAGGGGAACCAAAGTCCATGTATTTTGATAACACAAAAAATAGGATCTTGAATCAATGTAATTTTTTGTTAGACCACCAAGTTATGTGTATTAACTGTTTAAACATATGTCATCTCATTTAATCCAAGTATGGCAGTGTTTTTCGTGTAAAAATCTCAGGTTTTCACAATGCCACTAACATTTTAAGATAAATGTCTAAAGATTCACAATCCACCTGATCATGTCTAGTTGCATAGGGACTAGACTTGGTAAGACAGCAATGCCTCAACTGAAAAAGGATGCAGGATCTCTACCAACTTCTCCGCTTTTCTGTATTTGCATAGTGTAACAGTTTTAGAGCCATCTCAAACTACTGTTTCCCACTAACAAAAATCACCTGACAACGCTCAGCGTGGTGGTGACACATCACCAGACTGCCGTGCAGCGAGAAATGATGGTTTGATAAGACAAAGATGCTATAAAGGGTGGAGCTGCTCAAGACAAAGGCGTAAGAAAAGAGAAATTAAATACAAATGTTAGTATCAGGGAAACACGCGGGTTTTCTTTTTCCTGCAATAAACGCCAAACTTCAGAATTTATCTAGATTCCGACCCCTTTTACAGATTTGGGGAGGGGGGAATTTCAGTGGACACTGTAACACCTCCCACACAGTAACGCGGATTAAGCGGCAACCAGCAGCGCGACAGACCGGCCTGCCTGAATGAGTACGAAGCTCCTCAGTGAAACCGCTCCAGAGGACCCCTGGAGACCCCCGGATAAGACCCAGAGGGCAGACCGACCACCGCGGCGGCCGCCCCAGGGCCTGCCTCCAGCCTGCCGAGGAGGGAGCCCGGCCCTAGAGAAGCAGCAGTAGCAGCGGCCCGCGGCGGAGAAAGCCCAGCTGGGACCGGGGAGGGGGCCTGCCGCCTTCCCTCCCTTGAGGAGGCGGGAGGGCACCGCCGCAGACACCAACGCCCCCACCCCTGGCACACAAAGGCCCGGGGAGGCGACGGGCGAGGCCCAGGCTCGGGGCCTCCAACGGGCAAGGAACCACCGCGCCGCCCGCCCCGCCTTACCCAGCTCGCCATGGAGCAGAGGCCCAGGACGCCGCCCATGATCCGCGGCGGGCTCGGGCTCCGGCTGCTCAAAGATGGACGCGCGGCGGCCGCAAGCTCCCGGCGGGCTTGTTTACTGCTCCTGGCGGCACTTCCGGCTGCTCTGACGGCAGCGCCTGCGTCACTTCCGGCGGGAGGCAGGCACGCGGCGGCGGAGGGGGCGGGGGCGGCGGCTCCGCGGAGCGCCTGCTGTTAGCGCTGTGCGCTGGGGCGGGCCCGGGCAGGGGGCGTCCTGCCGGCGCTTGTGGCTGGGAAAGGGGCTTCTCTGCCCGGAGCGCCCAGCTGCGGGAAGCCGGGGCCCGCCTGCCCCCGCGGCAGGTGGCAGCAGGCCGAAGCCGGCGGCCGCCTTGCTGGTCGCAGCCCCCGCGGCCTGCGGCTTTCTCGGGGTGGCTGCCACTGCCTCCGGCGCCATCGCGCCTTGGTCACCTCCCCTGATGCGTTAAAAGAGTATGAGGTTGGCCTGGGCTGCTTCAGGGCCTTCCGACACATACCTAAACCGGGGTGTGCCAGAAAGCCGGGAATACCTTGCCCGGAGCGATAGGCGAGCCGCTTAGCTTGCTGTGCTGTTTCCCAATACCGCCCGAAATCGGATAACTGGCCAGAACTGCATGGCTGCCTCACCTGAGGAATGCTATCAGGTAGGCTTCATCCCATAAAAACCAAAAAAAACCTTACAGAATTTTCACCACATCAAATCTCATTAGGGACCGCATTTCTTACAAGTACTGACAAGAGCATTGATCCTGCAGGACCTTCTGCCTGTCATCATCATGCTATGTAGAGGGTGAACATAGTCCAAAAAAGAAAAAGTCAAAAAAAGAAAGCAGTCCAAAAAGAAAAAACATTCCTAAAAAATATTTCTAAAATATTTGGGTAATCAAGGAACAGAAAATGATCATTTTAATAATATAGACATAGTAGTTTTGAGGATAGTGTCTCAGCTGAAAAATACAACCATTTCATTTGTCAAATGTGTTCTAATATCTAAAAAATATCTAAAAGTAGGCACTTAAGAAGGTTAAATAATTGAATTGGATTTTTAAATAGTACTATGAGGCAGTACCTTTCATACAGAGTTTTATCATATCATTTTCCAAGCTAAGAAGCATTTCTGACTTAAGTTTATATTCCAAATGTATGCAGATTATGGTACTACATACTGAGCTACTGCTCTGATTGGATTTACCTATGAACGTTGCTAAATTTATCATTTCTAATTGATTTTAAAGGCAATCCTACTTTTAAAATCAAACATGAAAAGGAAAAGCTAAGAAGGAACTTTTGCAGGCTGAGGTTTAAGGCTGCAATTGTTGTCCAGTGATAAAAAATGGAATGGGAATAATTAACAAAACTATTATGGCTTAGTTTGAAAGATAAGTACACAGAACTAGTGGATATTGAGTGCTGAATTCAAATGCCTGTCCTTACCAAAAGGTTAAGAAAGCTTTGGAAAGTCTCTATGAAAGTAAAAATGTTGCTAAAGTGGAAGTACTTAAGAGTGGGAGATGGGCTTGACTGTTAGTTAGGGTGCACCTGCTTCTTGGTTAAATAGTCTACTCACCAGTGGCCACTAGGCCCTCCTTAGTCTGTTGCCAATAAGCACCTCTTAGTCCTGCAGCAGTCAAGGGGCAGATGAGCTCTGATTCGAGTTGTGGGGTCTGTGCCATCTTCACCCCCAAGACTCACTGTACTGTAACCCAACCTTCCCCTGTGTTAGGCAAGGTAGTGGAAGTGGATTTACAGCTGTGGCAAGGAGGAGAGAAGATGTGAGGTGAGGAAGGCAGGGAGGCAAGGAGGAGAGAAGATGTGAGGTGAGGAAGGCAGTGAGCGCTCCTCTCTTGCTCCTTTTCATTGGAGCATGAGGCTGGGGTTGGTTGTGAACAAGGATTTGGTCCTCCTGCATCCCATGTCTCCTCAGAAGGGCGATGAGAGGACAAAGGGGAAAAATGTTGGAGTCACTTTGGTTCGGCCAGTAGATACACAACAGTAATTGTTGATAATCACTTTTGTCCACTAATTTGAGCCAACAAAGTGTGCTGTGTTCATCTCCTAAATAGCACCACCATGATAGCCAGAAGGTCCTGGAAGCTCAACATCAGGTCACAGGTAATGCTGTGGGCCACTTTGTGTGATGAATTCATAGTGTCTCAAAACAAGACTCTGTTCCCTCACCTTTATGAAGCCCTTAATCTTTTCCAAATACAAGTTTGCATTAGTTACTAATTTTTTCTCCTTCAGTATTCCCAGTCTTCACAGTGCACTTTTCCTTTAAAAGAATTTTTGATTGCCAAGGCAGACTATTTCTGTCCAGACCAACCTGATCTCTTTTCTTTCCAAATACTAAATCACATCATTGTTCTCTGATTCTTTCATTATTTCTGCTGTCTTGTGTGGAGCATCAACTGTGGAAAGATACTGAAGCATTATATACACTTCACTGAACCAAGTCCTGCTCCTCCTTCATCACACATCTTTTCTACGAAATTGTAAGAGAGAAGAGATCTGCTACAGAATTATCTTCTGGAATTTAGTTTCACTTTCAGGTCATACAGCTTGCCTGAGAGCTTTAAATCATATTGTGAAATCTCAGTTGTATAGAAACTAGCAGTTTCTCAACATTGATCTTTGGAAATGTGGAAGTCTGTTTTGGCTGTTCATATGCTGTTACAGAAATGCTTAGGACTTTGCTTATCTTCAGCCATGATGGTACTTTTGCACTGCAGGTTTTTTTAGCTCGTTGCTGTCAGTCCACTTGTCACTGCAATAGCCCCTTGCAGCACTACTAGGTTTGAATCCTTTATTTTCATTGCAGAGTTTCAGTTTCATTCCGTTTTAAGGAGGGTGGAATCCTTCATACTCAGGTAGCTCTCTTAGATGGCTTCCCCGTGTGATCTCCTGCTTTCTGTGATCCTCTTGAGGTTGTAGGAATATGAGAATCATAGTTGTTCATTAGTTGAGTAGCCCTCTGAATATTTTCGGAAAATAACAGGACTCAAATAGCTGAAGTAACTTTTTCCCCCCCTTGTTTCTGTTAGGGAGCTTCTTACTAAGACCTGCCTTTTTGCCAGATGGTTGTTGGAAAGATGAGGATTTTTCTAGACTAGAGGGCACCTGTCATGGTCTGCACAAGTAACTTCCATCAGCTCTTTCAGTGAAAACCAGATCTACAGAGAGCTCTCTGTGGGTGATCCCAAACAAGGCTACAAACACTTTAACCTCCAGCAGAAAAGCCCGGGTGACCATTTTGTCTCTTGAGTTTGTGTCCTGAGACCACTGAGAGGAAGGGCGAGCTACAAAGAACAAGGTACACTAAACAGCTTTATGCTTTAGGCAAGGCTTTTCCAAATCCACAGTTTTCTGTTAGTGGTTCAGCACACTAGTAAAACAGCATGAAAGGGAGAATCCTGAAAATCGCTTTGGATGGGAGGTGGACAAGTTTCCTACGCGCCTCACACTGAGGGAGGCCACACTTGCCATGAATTACTGCCCTCAGTAATTGAGCTAGCATTCATTGCCTGGGAACACAATGCAAATACTATACTGCCTGGCATACATGGAACAAACCCTATGGCTTGCAGGGAACACCAGGTATAATATGGTGGCCATGCATGTAATGTGTACCATAAGCTCAGCAGTTCTCCATGTAGTTAGGTGGTGCCCATGTATATGTTAGGAGTGTGCACTATGTAAGCAGAAGTTAAAACATTTTGTGAAAAGTGTTGAACCTGATGTTGTTTTCTGTCCACCTCCAGTTGTGCAGAAGCTGTGAGTTTGTTTCTCTGGGACCTACAGCATTTCTTTGTAAAGCATTCAGCACTACTATGGTACAGCAGCATCAGACCTTTCACCATGGATACACTACCTTACATCCACAAATCTCAGAAAAATATAAAAGCATCTCCAGGCCTTCCCAGACAAGATTTCCAAGCACATATGCAAAAAAGAGAATATAAGGCAGGGGTCCTCAAACTTTTTAACCAGGGGGCCGGCATGCGGATGCAGTGGCAGGCAGATGATGCAGTGGCAGGCAGTCATCTGCGGCTGCTTGGTTTCCCCCCAACCCCCTGCGGGGGGGGGGGGGGGGGGGGGGGGTCTGTAAATACCGGGGAACGGATTGAGGACCCTGGAGGGGGGCGTAGTTTGAGGACCCCTGGTGTAAGGGAATGAAAGAGTAAATAGAAGGTGGCTGTAACAGAGCCTCTCTTATCTTTGTGCTACGATGCCAAAATCATACCAAGCATGGGCATAAAATTTGGAGGAAGCAAAATGTTCAGCCTTCAAAACTGACAGAGAAAACCGAGGAAGGCTTTTGTTCTCTCCACGTGGATATGGAGATGTATCTGAAGATCATCTCCCCCAGAGGGCAGTGCAACTTAAAGAATGGAAATGTCTCCCTGGCAGCTTTTAAATGGGAATCGGCAATTTGGAGATGTGTTTTTTGTCTCAACAATGTTAACAGAAAAATAGTCTACAGGGATGTATTTTCTCAAATAAATCTGGGTACACAGTATGACTGCATTTCACTCACTTTAAGCCACATTTAAGTGAAACCTACAAAAATCCTTTCCCTCCCCCCCCCCCCCCCCCTTATTCCTCTGAATGAAAAATAGTATTGAAATAATGTCTGTGGTAACACATTGTTATATCCAGGGTTATATCGCTATTATGATAGAGAAGCAGAGCCCAAAATAATAAAATTCTTGTTTCTGATGGATTGTGCAAAGACTTGTAATAGAGATATCTGAAATTAAATGGAATTCAGAGGCTATATTTTTTTAGGACTGACCTGGATATAAATTTATTACTGATTCAAATAAATAGATATGATTATAGAATAAGTGTTTCTCTTTATCTCCCTCTTTGTGTTGGGGTGGGTTTTCTGTTTGGTTGGTTTTGTTGTAACAATACCCATTTATGTAGAACAAAATTAAATGATGCAATGGATTTAAATGGTAAAGCATTATTATTATGGATATTTATAAAATTATGGTTTGTCAGCTTTAAAAATGACTAAGCAGAAATTGATTAAAAACATACATATTTTTTGTAAATATGTATGCATTTAAACCTTCTTTAGAAAGGGTGAGTAATCTAAAACTGTTTTATACAGCTACTGTCATGAAGCAAAAAATCATCAGATTGTGCAAATTGCTGTCACTGCATTCATGGCAACGGAAGATTAGATGCAGATTGGGTCAAGATTGTTATTAACGTTCCTATTAAGCTCCATCACAGTCACTGCAAGTGAGAGAGGAGAACTAATTTCTAGCTCTGTTACTGTTTCCTTGGAAAAAATGTTCTCAAAGGGTAAATTAACAAGACAGTTCCACATCACTACATAATGCTCTATGTTTTTAACAGGAAAAGACAGAAATATTTGTGATAAAATCAAATCCCTTCAATTTGTATAGCATAGTATGGTTTCGTGTTTCTAAATAATTGGCATTTTGGAGAGTGCTGCTAGCATTGTACCAGGGTGTGATGGATGCATTTAAAACCTAATACTGACAACTTTCAGTCTATTCCCATCTTGCCTAGTAGTCCAACTGTAAGAAGCTTTGTGTTTGTATTATTCATGCTGAGGATAAGTCTAAAGGAACCTGTGGAATTCATCAAGGAATGAGGGTTTTTCCCCCCATATTTTTCATCATCCAGTGAGATTTTAGAGGACCTGGGTCCATCTGTGCTCAGAGTCATCTCGTCTTGTGTATTGGAGGTCTCACCCGGGTGTCTGAGATGACCTGAGGACACACAACTGGCATTGATTGCATCAGACTGCCTCCGGTCTCAAGCCTCGGTGACCAGAGATCTGGTTGCGGTGGCTTTGCCGAAGGCAGCTTTCTGCGCAGGGTTGGAGGGACGCTTCTGCTCCGGGTTCCCTGGCTGCACGCTGGCGGGCTTCGGCTGCTTGGCTGCCCTGTTCCCCTGCTCCTGAATAAACATTGATCAACAGCCTAACAAGAACAGAGGGAGAAAGTGATGTGAAAGCTGTCCCTGTGCCGCTTTCATGCATGTTCAGTGTTAAATGGTAACCTGCCTGTCTTCACTGGATTTATTTTTTTTTTTTCCTTTTGCAGACAGGCCTGTTTTCCTTGGCTTTTACTCTGAGCAGATTTAACAAAAACTAGTTCAGAACTGAAAGCTGTGCTGTCGCCTTCTTGTTATGTAAGTTATCCTCGTAGCTAGTTACACACAGAGTATTTGTTATTTCTCATATTTCATGTAGATGTATGTAGACAAATACCTATGTGTGCAATTACATATTTGGATGTTGCACATTGATATACATATATGTGTACACAAACACTTACATATATGTACCTGTATGCATTAATATGTTACTTGAAGTGAATTGCGGTGGATCTTTATATTGTACCAGCACTTCCAGTGAATTTGTTGGCACTTCAGTCTTCCATTTTGAACACTGTAGATACACAGCCATTTGTTTTTTTAACTTATTTCTTTTTATTGGTAACAGCTAATTTGGAACCAAATCCTTTTCCTGAATTTTTATAAATGCTTCTTAACTTCTGTGTGAAATCTGCCTCTGAGCCAGAATTTTAACTGGCACAGCGTCACCTCTCTACACTGAATTTGGTGGAGGTGTATATGCCCCAACATTAGGCAAAAAGATGATGATTTTCATATATATAGTAGGCAGCACATATAATTATATGGGCTGTAACATTTTTGTTAATTGCATCTCTTTTGACAAATACATGTAACTACTGTCTCATCTAAAATCAGACCAAGAAATGTAGGTATTTTTATCTCAAGATTAATATGCAAGTTTTAAATGAGACAGTTTAATTCTAAATGGTCTCAGAGTTTTGTACCTCGTAGTTAAGGCCTAAATTAGAAGAAGATAGTGGTCTAGACAGTATCTGCTCAATCTCTTCTGGGCAGCAGCATCTGGAGCTAGTTCATTATTGAAATAAGTTTTTTTAAATAGCCCTTAAAATACATACATATAAAAAGCAAAACTGTTACTGAAAGTTGATATATTTTTAGAGAAAAAATTATTTTTATTTTGGGTTATATCTCCAGGGAAGTTGTTACTGGTCTGTATTATTAATGACCTTCCTTTCATTTTCAAAGGCAGCGAGGATGTATTTCCCTCAAGTACTAGTTTCAGCCAAGCATAAGGTTTGCCAGTCAGGAGTGGCGGTACAGAGGTTCTAATCTTAAAATGTAATGATGAGATACAGCTGTAGGATTTTAGTATATAGTCCTTAAAACACCTGTTGCAGCAACAAGAAAGCAACAGCTAGGGATCGTTTTGCTGTTAGGACTGAGATTTCGGGCACTATGGCTAATTTCGAAGAAATTAATAACATTGGTGGGATCAGATGCTGTTCACTGGCTATTTTAAATAAATTAAAATACGAAATTGCTGAACCACTAGCCGTTATTTAGCTAGCTCTGGCAGTTGTCCCAGAAGACGGGGCAACAAATGCGATGCCAAGTTTTTCCAAAAGCTCCAGGGGCACCTGCATGGCTTTGCCTCCCGGGAACACATGCTGCACAAACCTAATAGCATTCTTTCAAAAAGTTAGCGAGCGTATGAATAAGGGTGATTTGGCTTCTGCAGTGTGTACCTGGATTTCTGAAAAGCCTTACACAAGCTCCTCACCAAGAGCTTTCAAAGCAACTAATCAGTCATGAAATGACAAAAGAGGCTCCTTTTTCGATTAACAGTTACTAGCAAGATCCATCAAGGGCTATTAAACATAATTGTCCAGTTGCAACCTCTATTCAGGAAATCCTTAAAATGGTAATTGCTGGAACTGGGATGGCAAAGCTATCACCACCACCTGCTTGTCCTTCACTTACACCCTTTCCTGCAGCATTTGCTGTTGGCCTCTCAAGGTTATCATGCTGGGCAAGGCTTTTACCCTGACCTAGTGCAGCCTTTCTGATATTCTTAGCCAAGTGTCGTATTATGCACTGAGTAATAACAGCTATCTGTATTTTCCTCTTTTTAATTATAAAATGACTCTTCCTTATATAACTTAATAATTTAATTTAAAAATAGGGCAACATTTTCCACATCAATAGCTTCTTTTATGGAGGGTATCGAACTTCCAAAATTTGAGCCCTTGTTGTCATTTGAACTGCGGCAGCACAATGTAGGGGGCAACACAGAAATCAGTCATTCCTCTTGTTTTTAGAAGATTTTGGAGAAGGGAATGTGGTGTCTGCAGTTTAGTAAATTGTGCCATGAGACCTCCTCTTCAGAGCCCTGGGAGACCAGGCAGGGACAGGGGTCAGCTGTAATCCTTCAACCTCAGAGCTGCACTTGTGCGGGGAAAGCAAAGGTGGAATTTGTACACTTGTGCTTTAGTAATGTGCACAGCCACAAGCACTGAAGTGCTGAACACGAGGGAAGTCCATACTACAACATGAACTTTGCATCTGTATAAACTCACACTAAGAGAGAAAATCACTATTCAAGTCAAATTTTGTGAACGTGAGCATTCTACCTCACTACAGCTCCTTTCCCACGGCAACCATATATATGTATGTTAGCAACAGGTTCACATGTAGATGCAAGCAGGCCTGTCCCTTAAACAAAGCTGTTAGGAGAGAAGATTTATGTCTGTGTACTAAAGGGGCGAATTGCTCTCGCAGTCTGTTAAGCTGTCAGTATGATCTCTTGGCAAGCTGGAACCGTTCGCTGCTGTTTTTTGGAGTGGTACAAATTGCCTGTGTGCAAATACAGCCTAACAGTAAAAGACACCACAGATAGCACTGATCAATGCATTCAGGAAAGTAAATCAGTGTTCATCTTCACAATCCTTTGACTTCATATGGAGCCAGTTTTTAAACAGAGAGAAAAAGAGTCAAGGTTTTTAGAGGTGAATGCCTAAATTAATATGTAAATAAGTTCTCTGCAGTCCCATTAACTTCAGCAGAACTTGCTGATTCTCTGGACCTCCAGCTAGTAGACCATCCAGGCCACCCAGAAATCATGCCTAACTTTAGGTCCCCATTTACAAAAGAAACTTGAGAAAATGCTTAGAGCCAAATTAATCTTTAACAATTGCTTCCTTGTGATGATGGGCAGTTTATTTTGCAGAAATCAAAATTAAACTAATTTAAATACTGTGAAAGAAAAAAACACACTGAACAACAAAAACATCTGCCCTGGTTTCAGCTGGGATGGAGTTAATTTTCTTCTCAGTAGCTGGTGCAGTGCTGTGAGTTGGATTTGCGGTGAGAACAATGCTGACAGCACTGATGGGTTTGGTTGGTGCTGGGTGATGTTTATACTGAGTCAAGGACTTTTCAGTTTCTCAGGCCCTGCCAGCAAGAGGGCTGGAGGGGCACGGGAAACTGGGAGGGGACACAGCCAGGGCAGCTGACCTGAACTAGCCAAAGGGGTATTCCATACCCTATGATATTAATGCTGAGTATATAATCTGGGGGAAGAAGAAGAAGAAGGAAGTGGGGGACTTGCTGGGCATTATGGTGCTTGTTTGTCTTCCTGAGTAACTGTGATGCATTGTGGAGCCCTGCTCTCCTGGAGGTGGCTGAACCTGCCTGCCCACGGAAGGTAGTGAATGAATTCCATGTTTTGCTTTGCTTGCGTGCGTGGCTTTTGCTTTACCTATTAAACTGTCTTTATATCTTTTACTCTTCCAGTCCTTTCTCCCATCACACTGTGGCAGGAGTCAGCGAGTGGCTGCGTGGTGCTTGGTTGCTGGCCAGAGTTAAACCACAACAACATCCCACTGCTATTCTTCTTCTCTGGCCTGACAGGTTGGTTTGAAGAACAATGTTGTTTTACAGCTAAATCTGAGATTCATCATTCACGGTGTCCTGCACTGAAGTAATGGTATTGGAGCCGTCATTTTGTAATAATGATGGAAGAGCAATGGGCTAGAGGAAGCGTTCAGAAGCATTGGTGTTTCTGTGACTGCTTGGGAATATGTTCAGCACTGATTTCCTCTTTATGCGTATGAAATTACCCAAGCACAGTGGGGGTTTGTTGCATACACTCATGTGGAAGCTAGTTACAGGAATCTCAGTGATTTTCTTTATTTACTTAATACAGACTTTCTATCAACAGAGTCACCACTTATTTCAAAGTGTTTAAGTGCTGTTGAGGGACCAGAGCAGAACCCTTTTTGGTTCACAGACAACAAAAGCCCAGCTGATGGGTAGGTGGGACTGCCAGATATACTGACCACTCTGTGAAGCTTGGTTCTTGATGGCATGCCCTTCTCCTGCTCATCTGACCAGCAAGCTCCAAGGATGATGGTGTCTCAGGTACAAAATTGTGACCTATAACCGCCTTTGATGGTCAAGCATTGACTCACAAGACAGTATCAAGAAAGATGTAAGTACTAGCAGATATTAAAAGTAAAGGTATTTGAGGTATCTACTTAAATACAAATAAACTGTATTTCTTGGCTGAGGTCTACTGGATAATATTCTGGACAATCCACATGGCTTCGCAGATACAACTTAGAAACAAGGAGGGTTTTGTTTGGAGGCACTAACACTTCTCTTTCCCATTTTTTTAACTATTCTAAGTTTTTTCTTTAGACTGACATTTTACCTGTATTTATTTCTCTAACTATGACAAATGATTCTTTTTCTCCTTGAAGCCTTTATGATATGGAGGGACAATGGTCAAGTACCATACAATGATAACGGTGTCAGGAAATGTTCGTGTAGTCTGCTGTGAATTCGACATGTCCCCTGTAGGATCCATTTCTTGTACATAAAAATTCTGATGTCTGAAAACAAGAGAAGGAATGATTTAGCCATGCAAGAGTTTAGGAGGGGTCTATCCAGCGTACTACCACAAAAGTGGCAATACATCTTATTCATTACTAGTAGTTTCTTAATTTCTTCTTGATCCCAGTTGCAGATTGGTTTGTTGTAACCTAACGCAGGAAAAGGAATCACTGCGACTTTTGTTTCTCCACCAGCACAAGATTTTGTACTTTTTTCACATTGGTGCAGTTTCATCTGTCTCACATAAGTGAATGACAAACATTGATTTTATAAGTCATTGATGATCTATTATATAAACACTGTCTGGTCTAGATTTGTTTTCTTAGGTTTTCCAGGCTTTTCTAGGATATTGTTATGGCAAATTTGCTTGATATGTTCTCTATCTTTTATATAAATAATTTATTTTAAATGGATATCCTTTCAGATCCAGATTGAAAAGTATTTTTCTTATCTTGTCAGTTGACTTTGATGGCAACTTAACTTTTATCCTAGAAAACATCTGTCTTCAATGACAACATGTGCCAGTGGCAATATGTGGCAACCGTGGAGAAAGTGTTCATTTAAAGGAAATACTACCTGACCTCCCTCCTTTTCTGGGCTGTCAGGGCTCTAGCCTGTGGCAGCTGCCAGCTCCTCTGGCTCTCCAGAACCTGCACTAGTCAGTAGCATGATCAGGACAACTTCTGCCAGTTCCTAATTCCACTCTCATCTTACCCCTTACCACAGTCCGTCCCAAGCAGCCATACTGTTTCATACCTACCCTGACATGAACCTTTCAATGCTGACCGAGAATAACTCCTGGTTTGACTCTAGGGCTAAAGCTAAGAGAGTCATGCCTGTGTTGTGCTGTCTCCTAGTGGGGATTTGCATTACGGTTCTCAGCAGCCTCCCACCATTTCTGGAATGCCCCCAGACAAGCTTTGTTTCTGGGCAAAATAATATGGTGAAAGCTGACCAAGTTGCAAATAGCATTTGCCCATCTCCATGTAGCAAACCTATGTTATGCGGGCATGCAAGCTCTCATAAAAAAGGCAATGAGATTTGCTGCCAGCTCTGAGCAGTGAATCAGAGCTTGGGGACAAAAATGTTTTCTTGTCCACCTGCCTGATATCCAGGTAAGAAGAGCTCCAGGCTACTCAACAGTAGGTGCGTATTTCAATCTCAGTTCTCCAAGAAAAAGAGTAACATGTAATTCGTTTTCTTTCTGGGGTGGTAAAATCTGTGACAGCAGTGTGTCAAGTGAGGCAGATGATACAAGAGATCTGAAGGAGGTCAGTGGTGGTTTCAGGGTGATGTGGATGGTGAAAGGTCTAAGTGGTACTAGTCCAGGTGGTGTTGCAGGTGAATGAAAGGTCACTACCCAATGTCTGTCATCCTGGGTTAATTAGAGGCTCAGAAATGCCCTTGTCTATCTCTTGCAACATGCCAAATTGAAGGCCACTCTAAAGCTTTCTTAATGCTGTCTTAAATGATGTGCCTTAGATAAACATCTGGTTCCCAAGCTCCCCTAGTAGTCAGTGAGCAGAGGACAGTTAACCTGCTGCCGTTTTTCTCACTGATGTAAGCATGGAGTCTGGGGGAAGAGGGCTTGGGACTCCGGCATCTTGGTGAGAGAACTCCAAGCCTCAGGACTGGAGGTGTGTTTCGGGAGGCTCACAGTCTCCTTCCTGCCTGTATATCCTAACCCAGATGATGTAGAATGAAAGTGGAGAGCACCCTGCACTCCAACGAGCAGTCGGTGTCAATCCAGACTTGCACTTGCAAGCAGGTGCATTCTGGTGTCCTAGCATGTGTGACCTGGATTGGGCCTGCAAATATGCAGCCTATCTTTGTATATAAACCACAGACATTAGTGCAAAAGAAATACATTAAGCTCATGATGAACATTTTTATACCATGCTTATAAATTGAATTTTCAGTGTTACATTTTTATCCTTATCGGCTTAGCTAGTGACAGATGCCATCCTGGACCCCAGGTACCATCCCTAGCTTTCCATTTAGTAGCAGATATTTTCATATTCAAGCAGTATAAATGCTGATCCTTGCTGAAACTCACATTTATACAAGTGTTTATGCAAATCTTTCTAAAGAAAAGGCCACAGACAGTCAAGCTTAGGAGGCTGGGAGCCATTTCATAGATCACTCTGGCATTCTCGTGTCAAGACTCGATATGCCATTAGCAGAAAAAATGTTTTTAAAGCTGACTGCAGGAAAGGAAAAAGGTCAGTCACAGAAACTTTCACACCCGGTTGAAATGAGAAGATGGGAGCAAACTATAGATCCTATGCTGGCACATCAGTGACCATCTCACAGAGATTTTGTGGAAGGGAGTCTTAAAACAGCAATGCCTCCTTAATTGGCACTGTGTGATCAGGGAGGGAAAGAAAAGCTGGATGAAATAAGAATGTAATGAACATGGAGGAGAATCACCTACAACAAAAATGTGTGTTGGAACAATCCAGCCTAAGCTAGTTTCACCTAACTTTTACTGTGTATGTTTGGTACCATATATTTTAGTTTCAGCTCCTGATATTTGTAGCATTACCTGGTTATCCAGTTAATGCTTAACTGCAAAACAATTAAAAGGCTGATACACATTTAAATGTTTATAGAAGTTTTTTAAAACGGAGGAAAACCCTGTGGAAGTTATATCTTGCCAGCAACATTTCTCTTTTTTTCTGAATACAATGTTGTCATACTTTTGCTTTGGATGTGGGGCTGTAACCTAATAGATGCTAATTAAAATTTAAAAAGTTTGGAAAATGTTCTTCCCCTATGTTTCGGTGTTTCAGTGAAAATTTCTTTTCCTTTCTATCAGATTTTCTTTGCCCTTAGTTTTCTATTTAAAAAAAAAACACAATCACAAACAAACAAAAACCCCCACAATATCCCAAAACTTATAGGTTTTGCATAATTTTTAATTTTTCAACAAACTTAGATTTTTTTCAGTGAAAGTAAAGTATAGGCTCAGGATGTCATATTGTTTATCTTATAAAAGCTGGAAAGACAACAGCATAAGATGCCATGTTTGAAATCTCTGCTTTTGTATGCTTCCTTTATGTATTTAATATTGCCAGCATTAACATTTATATTTCATGGGACTCACTAAATCAATGTTCATGGAAAATTAGAAAAGTATTCATCATGTAACCGGTTGTAATTGATTCCCTTTCCAATGAAATGTTGGACCAGACGATCTTTTGAGGTCCCTTCCAAGCTGAGATATTCCATGATTCTATGAATGATGCACTAGCACTAATTTACAGCCAAACCCATATATCAACATTACAGTACCAAGCTCTTGCAGTATTTGTGGGTTTTGTTCTTTTCACTTGCTGGTTCCAAATATTACTCTTTCAAGATCAAATTGAATTGACCTAAATTAACTAAACTCAAAAACCCATCAACCCTAAAAAAATATATTTAAGATTTTCTGATTGGCAACATCTTTTTGCTATATATTTATATATTTCAGATCTGTAGTGTAGTAGAGAAAATTCTGCTTTGTATTCTGTTGTGTTGCACGAAGCCCAAACAGAAACAATTTAAGTCAGTATTTATCACTTTTCATGTAGCAAGGATCACTTTTTCTGTCTTCTAGGTGAAGACTTACTTATAGGAGCAGCTCTATTAAATTTAGAAGTGCATTCAAGTTAGTAAACATTGCATAAACTCTAAACAACATAGCAAATGAACTTTCTGGTGACAGTCCCCTAGATAATTTGGTTTATTAATTTGGAAGACCAGCCATATCTGCATATTGTAAGCAGTCCAGAGTATGTCTAGAACTCTGAAGAGGAAATAATGTTTTTATAGCGGACAATTGTGGAAACGTTTCTTTCAGGGATTATGAGAGTGGAAAAGACCTCAGGCTGTGTGTCTTCTACATAGTGATGATTTGAAAATTTTGCATTCTGCAGTAACCAAGCTCTTTACTGTTGCTAAATTGTTGTGGCAGGAACTTCACAGTAAGTTTGAATATGGAAAGACTACATGCATCATTTCTGTAGTCATCGAACATTTGTGTGAATCATTACAGGTCTTCTCAGAATCACGGGAAGGCTGCAGGCAGAGGTGCTGCTGTGGCATCCTAATAAGATGAATAAGTTGGAGATACACCCATTCATTGGTTCTGGATGAAGATATGATTTCTGATTGGTAGCTTTGGACTACATCCAACTTTTATTTGAATATGATTTTCTGTTGCAACTGTTTTGGTAGTTTTGGTTGGGCATTCCACATTTTAATTACCATTGGGGGAGAAATATTTCAGGTTTGCTTCTTAAAAGCTCATCTCTTTTCCCAGCCGTTCACTGATGGTCTTTTTGTGAGGTAGATTCTTGCTCAAACTGCCTGCCTCAGAATTGATCAAATATCTGTTAATCTCTTCCCCTATGGCCTCGTTACCTAGTATAATGTTTTGGACCTTCAAATCCACAGCAATCATTCTCTTAATGCTTTTCTGATTTATTAATATTCCCATTTTACAGAAGCTCAGAGAGTCTTGTATAAGGTTCTTTAAGAGGGTCAGCCTCTATCTTCAAATCCATCATCTATGCCCTAGTTATGTTCTGTCCCCGAGCTTTCTAAGGAAAAAACCTTTTGCTTTCTTAGCATATTCAGAACTATAATTCTGGCTGAGACTAATAAAAACACAAAGTTTGTTCTTCAAACCTTCAGAACTTTGATCTTCAAGGATGCTTAAATTTGAGATTAATTTTGTGACTAGGTGAAGATTATTTTTTTAGGGGAAACAGTCCTTTTAAAGCAAAGACCATTTAATGAGCGAGCAAGAATAAGACTATAGGTGATCAGTCACACTGCTGGACAGCTAAATTATAAAGATTAATTCTCCAGTAATGCTGGCGAGCCACTTTTGAGAAACTTCCTGAAAGAAATTAATTCACTGATTCACTGAAGGTTTCTGAATGGTGAATACATAGGAACAGTCTGTTTTGTAAAGCTAACTTGACACACTCCAAAGAGCTGATTCATTCTGAGAGGTTCTTTCATGAAACATCTTCTCTTGGCTTTTTCTCAAGGCAAAATGTCCTTTCACCCCTCTTCAGAACTGGTTTTTGCTGCTTTTCAGTATCCATGTGCTCTCTCCTTGGAGACTCCTCTGAGCCAGCCATGAAATGAGTACCCCCCAGAAAGACACAGTGCAAGTTTATTACTGCTTACATCACCCCTGACTTAATGACCTCTACATTTGAAGTGAGAAGTTGGATTCAAGTCCATTCTATTCTCCAATTTTTTTATTCCAATTTGCTTGTGTTGTGTCTTCTTTATGTGGAACTTTTTCGTCCAGATTACTCAGATACCAAATTAAAAAGACAGCTAATGCCAAATTAATAGATAGTCATGTGCTTGGATGTCTGTAATAATTTTAGTTCTCTGATCACCTAGTGATGACATGCAGATAATTCTCCACAATGCTGTTTCTCGTCTTTTGTCTCTCTACTGGTATGTGCTTCATTCCTCATTAATGCATCTCAGGGCTTGTTTGCTCTTCTAGCTGTTGCAGCCGCTGAGGGACTGGTTTATATCCTTTTATAAGCTCCAGCTCCTTTATGCAGTGCTTACTGAAGAGTGCTCCCTAGTCAAGAAAAGTCTGCGGAAGAAACCGGCTTTTTGGAGGTGAGAAAGGTAAGCTGGGTACCTTAACGTGGTATTTGTTTAGCTGGGAGTGGCACTCTGAAAAGAGCAGTGCTCCAAATCCCTGGGAATGTATAGCTGAAAGAGAAGTTATTACTTGCTTTGCTTAAAAAAAACCCCAAAACCAGAAAAAAAACCCAAAACCAAAAAAGAAGAAAAAAGGGAGAGAATAATTTTGTAAAACAGTTGCAGAAGTCTCAAATACATTATAAATTGCATCAGAAGTAAGAACTGACAGAGGATGTCACTGCAGCCTATATACTCATAACACAAACAAATGACAACACAGTGTCCAGTTATTTAATGAGGAAATAAACAAGTGTGTTATTTTGGGATAGCACTGTAACTCTTCTAGCCTTATTTCTTGTGACTGACTCAGTGTATGATGCTATACAAGCTGTCAGTGCTGCTGGTGGAGTTAATGTGCTGCCAGGAGCACTGGCTGCCTGTGGTTGCTGTTAGGCTGCATGTGCTGTACCTTGTCTGCCGTACCACGCCTGTGCTTGCTGCGCAGGCAGAAGGGGTGTCCGGCGGCTGCTTTTGCCTTCCTGTGGTTTGAGCAACGTGTGCTTGCGACAGGCATGTGCTTTATGTGGCCAGGTTTGAGGGGCAGGTCAAACACCCCTGGAAGAGGGAAACATGGAAGGGGAAAGAGGGATGCTATGAACCTGTCCCTTTTCAAGTGAGAAAACTGGAGATTATTCTTTGTATTCAACTTCCCTCCCCCACCCTGCACAAAGTTCTCTGCCTTTTTAGCAGATTTCCTCAGGAATTACAGCTTGTTCTGAACATCTGACAAAATCGGTTCTGGTAGGACAATTTCCCAATGTTTCCAGCTGGTCGCTATCCTCATCCCATATGATCCTTTTGTCTAACTGCTATGGTGTGCAAAGGACAGATAGCTCCGAAAAAGGGAAAATGTTCAGCCCAGGAATTCATACAGTATGTAACATCACTGCAACAGCCAGCGTGAGCAGTCCTGGAAGGCTGAACTGACTTCAGTCATAAAGAAACACCTTGCAGGCAGCCCTACAAGTAAATGTCTTCTGGGTTCCTTAAACCTTTAGAATGAGGAAAAATGAATAAAAGGATAAATGTAAAAGGATCTGGTGCATTGAAGGTATATTTGTACCAGAATCCCATACCCTGGAGATCAGAAACTGTGTAAATCTTCCAGATGAGCTGACTTGCTAGATAATTTATATCACCAGGGAGCCTGGGGTCACTGACTAGACAAGATGAAATCATGCACTTCAAAGAGTGTTAAGAAACTATTTCACAAAACAAAAGCAATTTGCATTGTTTTTCTCACTGCTATAAAACAAGCAGGCAGCAATCTTCTGGTGCTTGCATTGTACCTCTCCTGTGCTTCATGCTGCAAAACTCAATTATTAGGAGACAGGTAATGCACAGCCACTGTTCTGCACTGTTTCAGTTGTACTAAGAACTTAGAGATGTATGATGCAAGGAATCAGTGTCTTCTCTTTAAACACTAGTGCATAAATTGGACATTTTATCCCAGTGAAGGGCAATGTCTAAGCACACTCCATCTAGTAATGCATCACTCTGCACTGTAGAGGAATGAAGCTGGGTTAATTAGCATTGATAATATACAGCTGTGGGCTGGCATCAGGGGCGGTGGGTTGGCCAATGTAGACAAGGTGCAGCTGTGGCTGGTTCTGTGAAGAGGTTGGGCAGCCAAGGAAAAGAGAGCAGCTGAGGAAGAGAGGAGGAAGGAGCAGAGAGAGGGAGAGTGCAGCCGGGATGAGGAGAGGCGAGGAGAAGGCAGCAGAGGGACTGGCATCAAGAGTACGCTGGTATGAGATGGTAAAAGACCTTGCTGCAGCTGGTAGTTTGGAGAGTGCTGTGACACTGCATCGTCAACCTAGTTCTAGAAGACACACCAAGCGATTAATTTAAGCACATGGAGATGGTTGCAGCATAGCAGAGCTTGAGTGGAGACTGTGCTTTTGTGATACTGTTCTGGCAATATTCATTAGTGCCTGTGGCCCACCCTATGCCCCATTTGCTGCTCCAGCTTACAGTGTGACCCCCCCGCCCCAGGCAGTTGTACAGGTCAACTGAGGAGATGATGCCCCATTTCACGGAGCTAAAATCAGCTGTCTGTGAAGTGGGTGTGGGGGGCAGAAGAACTCCTTAACTCAAATGTTGTTGCCAGCACACTCGTACAATGAAAACATAGTCTCAGCTGCCTGTTATTTCAGTTGTAACATCACAGTAATACGTGATAGGCCTGAAAGATGCTTCACAAAGCTCTAGAAAGGCTCATGAACACCACTGCTTTGGGTCTTCTGAACCTGCATGCAACGCTACTGCTTTCCAGAAGCCCAGCAAGTAAAATTTGAGACTCTACCTTGCCTTCGTTGTCTTTTTGGGAATGGACTTAGAGCTCTGTTGCTGTGGTTTATCACTTCTGAGCAAAATGTTTGTCTATTTATTGATCTGAAAAGGAGATGTTTCCTCCCCAGCTGGATGAAACATGGGAACAGCCTGGGGAATGACTGCAAACTATTGCGATTCTCTATATTTTTTGGACATCATCTTTTTTCCCCTTATTTCATATTTTCACCCCAGTTAGCTTAAGTTTTGTGGGTTAGGGTGTTTATTTCAGAGGTATTGCTTTACTAAGTGTGATGCTTTGTGAAATTGTCAGCTAAGCATTAATCACCGTTTAGCCAGTCATTTTGGCTGTGCTTGACATTAAACTGTACCTCAGGATATACACATCTGGCAATGACAGTCATTCGTTAATTAAATGTGACTTGTAATGAACTTTTCACCCAACAGGCTATTCCAGGGATTTATGGGCAACTGTATTTATTACAAGTGTTTCTGTAATTTTTGGTAGCAAAGGATCAAACAGTGTAGTGACTTTGTGGTAGCTGCTGCAGCATGGAGGGTTGCATGTATTTTGTCCAGTTACCCCCACAGGTATCAGATTCACCGAAGTTATGTTTGACTGGACAAATGCAAACTCCTAAAGACTGGTGTTTCATAGCCACTCTCAAGGGTGTCATCTGAACATGGCCATTCATCACAGCAGCCATCACAGCGAGCAGCCTCCTCAGGGGCAGTATCTATCACCAGCCTGATTTGTCTTCCTTCTTCTCCACTCTTTGAAGAGAAGACTGCTGTTGATGGCATGGTGTATATGCTGCTGGTGAGGCTGCGTGTGTGCCTGTGTTCTCCATAGAGGTGACATGGGAACAGCTTGCTTTCCCTCAGAAAGCAGGAACAGGCTTCAAAGGGTAATGCATATTTTTCTTATGGAAGAAGGGAGGATGACCAAAATGGTACGACACAGCCCAGTGTGTGTATATCTGGCATGCAAAAAAGCAAATTTACAGTGGGAATGGTCCCTTTCCTAATTCTTTTGGTTCTGTTTCTAATGAGGATTTGTTTGTAACAACTTGCTCAAGTGATGCCTCTATCTCAATTTCTGATTGTCATTATTTACATTCCTTTGGAAGAACTGGAGATCAAACACAGAACAGGATGAGGGAAGCTTTGGAAATTAGCTATATATACAGAGACTTGGCAAGAGCATTTATAGATGCAAAAGAAAATTGCAAAAAGAAAGAAAATAATGAAGGCAACTCACAATATGAATATCAAAAGAGAACGAGTTTGGAAATAGAAATACAGCACACTTGGAATTAATGTAGACTCATTCGAGGCCTGGCATGATTCATACAGTGCCAACAGGCTGTACAATTTGCATCAGTATCTATGTTTCAATACAGCTTTGTAACCAGGCTATTTAAATGCTCTGATCCTTTTATGAACGTGTGTGGGAGCCTGGAGCTGAGGAAGGGTAGGAGGCAAGAGCTGGATATCTGCAGGGCATATCTCACATGCAGCCCATCAGGGCCAACTCCAGGCTGAAAAAGCAGCATCTCTGCTCAGACCCTGGCATTGACATTCTGATACAAACACACATTTCAGCTGCAGATCCTCTGGGTAGACTTTTCTGAATCTAGGCGATGTAATCTCGCTTCTCCTCAGAGTGCTTTAATTCTAAGCGCGTATGTAGCTGTCAGTTCTGACGTTGGTCACTGCAAGATGTGAAGCCTGATACTGTATCACAGACAACAGGCTGCTTGCGTGTGGAGGGTTGCATGTGTTTGGACGCATACATGTAATCTTGTGCGTCAGAAGCTTGGTTTTTTGCTTCATACTTGCTTTCAGCTTCTGTGGAGTTAACTCTTGCTTCATACAAATTTAGAGGCCATCTGCTGGAGGGCAGTATGTTGAAGGCCTTCTCCTGGTTTTGATCCACATGAGGGTGTGATGGTAGCAAGAGAAAGATGTTGCCACTTAGAGTAATTGTGCCGTGCAAACTAGGAAGGGCTCCATGCAGTGCTCGTGCTGTTGGTATTTTAATGAAAATGCTGGTAAATAAGTAAATAAAAAATCTAGTATTCCTAATGAAGAAACACCTTTTCCAACTAACATTCTCCCCAAGAAGATTTCTGGATGTCTCCAGGGTCTGAGCTTTCCTCAAGCAAGCACAAAGACTGCAGGCACTGAAGCTGCAGAGAGCTGAGACACAGATGATGCACTTGCTTTTCTGGTTCTGCAGCGCATTGTAAGCCTTGTTGCTTTCAGTCATTTATTAGAGGCTACACACATATAAAGAACTGGAATTCTGAATTTTTGTACTTAATTGCACCTGATGGATATTTCTTTCATATTTTGCACTTCTTTACCCATTTATGATTTTTGTTTCTACATCATTCTCTGATTATGTGGGCAAAATGTCATTTAATAATGTGCTGTGTGGAACAAATACTTCCTTTTATTTGTTTCAAACCCGCTGTCTGAGGATTTCATTCAGTGCCTTTTGTGTTGTGAGCCAGAAGTTGCATCTGGACCATTTTCTTTAATATCCTGGGGGGGGGGGGGGGGGGGGGGCGGCTTTTAAGCAGTTATTAATCCTTTTCATCTCAAGATGGCTGAGTTTATTTATAAGGTCTTCATAGGTCTTTCCTAAAAGACCTTGACAGAAGTATTAACGGTATTTAGAAGTCCTGTATAGGCTGGATCACTTACATACGAAGGAGCTTGATGAAGCCTTCAGCAGATAGGGAAGAGGCACGGCTTCCTTCCACAAAAGGTAGGTTGATGCTTCCCCTTTAGTTCAGAATTATTCACGTACCAATTGATACCATATTCTTTAGGATATTTTTAAGTGGATTGCCCCAAATACAAATACTCTCTAGAGCCCTTTTCAAGATTTGGTACCTTCTGTTTGAATGGTAGATTTACACTTCAGTTAGTGGAACAGCTGTTTAGTATCTGACCTCTCTAGGTACTTCTGGGTAAATACAACTGAGGCCAGCTGGTTTTATTATCCCTTTTACTTATCTGAGCTTTTTGTTTCTTTTTCTTTTCTTCCAGCCACTGAATGTGAGGTACCTCTTCAGACCTGATTTTTGTAACGAAAAATTATGGATATGAATGCCTGCAAGCTCTTTGGTAGTCAACACTGCAACAGTGTTGTGTTAGCCCCTCTTCTGTGGCCTTTGTTATGACCCTCCTACTCCTTGATCATCCCTCAGCTCTGCAGAACCTCCTAGTTCTTGTGCTCTAAGGTTTTATTAGTAACTTTTACACTTGCCTTCAGCAAGTTGTTCTTTGAAAACTTTATTTATATTTTTAAACCTAATTTGTCTGGGTTTATGATCTGTGTAAGTTCCCTTGTTTGCACACAACTTCCACTTTTTGAAAAATGCCTTTTGCCTTCAGCTAAGGCCTCTTCCTCTATTTAGCTCTGTCATCTTATTTATAGCCCTCTAAGAGTATTTTCTTTTTTTACAGGGAATAATAATTTATGCTGCATCTCTTAAGACAATGCTTTTAAGGAGGGCAAAATGTCAGCTTTCTAAAGACAGTTCTCTAGAAGAAAGGAGAGAATTTGGAAGCCTTTACTCAGGCAAGACTCTGCCTCCAGCTTCAAAGGCAACCTGAGCCTCTGATACTATATCCAGTACTGTGGCTGCTCAGATCCTACGAAAAACCAGCTCAGTATAAGCTCTGTTCCCAGTTCAGGAAAGGGGCGTTGGTAGGAGGTTTGGTACGTGGTCCATCCAGTGAGGTGGCCAATGGAGAAGGATGGTGGTCCTGCAGGTCCCCACTGCTCCCCAGGTGTAGTCCCCTTCCTCTCCTGGCTGGCATCGCCAGTGACCCCTGCAGTGGGGGGGTAGGGGGGAGCACCGCACAAAAAGCAAAATAATCATAGAAGTGTGCATTTTGCTTTTGTTTCATGATTACTTTATTTATATCCTGCTTAACTTACAAACTTCAGATGCCAGGTGAAACAGAACATGGTCACAGGACTAGCAGGGACCTGGGCCACTGAGTTCATTCCCTGACTTCTAGGCATCACAGTAAAACATAATCTTCATAAATTTCTCAACTAGAATTAAAAAGTAATCATCCACAGTATTTTCCTCACTGGCTTGTTTCCTGTGATAGCAATCTATTTCATTAGAAGATTCTTTGGGATTTAATGTTATATTATTTTCTATCGGAAACACTCAACAATATTTACAGTATAATAGAAAGAAAGAAAGGCTTGGCACGAGTATTATTAAAGTACACTAGGATTTTTTCCTAATCTTCCAGGTGTCTAAAAATAAAGAAACTGCACAGAGCTACATGAAAAGTTTCTCAGCAAGCCTTACAGGTATAAAACCTGTTTTTCAAGTTACACTGGTTTTGCTACAAGGAGGGAAAAATTATACTAAATCAAAGAAATAGCACTTTATGATAAAGAAAGGGAAGAGAAACGCTGCTGTAGCTCTAAGAGGGATGCTCCAGGTTTCTGTCAAGGCATGGCCACAGCAGAAAATATGTTGATGCCAACTGCTTCAAAACAGCTTTCCACTACTGAACATCACTAAGGTGATCGATTTGCTCCTTTGCAGAAAGGATTTTTCTCTCAGTGCCACAGTGGAAACATGCACATCCCTGAAGGACTTGTTGCCATACAGTAACCATGTCACTTATTGGCATCAGGTGATTCTTCCAGGCATTTGTGCTGGGTCTAATTCAGAACAGGTGTCTGAAGTGCTCCACACCAAACACCACATGTGAAATCCCACCCGTACACAGCCGACACTGGCTGCATGAGGAAAGGTGAGCAGCATCCCATGCCACCTCAGAAGTGCTACCGCTACATCAGCCTGAAGGGGTACACAGGTTGGATTTTCCCTCAGAAGATGTACAGATGGGCTAAAAAGATGTCAAGGCCTTCACGCAGTATTACCAAGCTAAGGCCAGGACTGTATCTTGGCACTAATATCTGTAGTTGGTGTTACACGTGGTGCTTGGGTGTATTCTTCTTTCCTCGTGTGTCCTCACACCAACGAAACACCGCAGGTGATCAGCACACTGAATTCCGGTTTCTGCCGGAAAGATGAGCTGCTGAATGTAAATCTATAGCATAAATACTGGCTTCATGGGAGAATAACTGCAGGTTCATTCTTCTGAAGAAACCTTTCTTAAACCACAGAAAATGAAAGACATCTGCCAGTTATTTCTATCATGAAGCTAAAGATAGTAGTCATAAGAGGGTTTTGATAAATCAAACCATCTACTCGAATAATAAAATAAATGACAAAGAGACTAATCATTAAAGGAGATATAGTAAATTATATGCTAAGAAAAATATTTTAGGAGGAGTATTGGCATGACTCCAGACTACAGCTCTTACACTTTAAGAGGACATTTGGGACAATCTAATCAAAACACAAGATAATCAACCAATTCTAAGCCATCACCTGAGTTATTAGGTATTTTAAATTCCCATTGTGAATTGGATTACTATAATAACATGGCTTACATGGTCTTAAAATTAGATCCTAATTATTCTAGGTCACACCAGAAAAATAAAAAGTAAACCCAAGGGATTTTAGGCTCAGGAACACCAACTTCAATTTCAAAATGAAATAAAATTCTAACCCTGTGACTCCCTTTATTTTTTATCATAAATAAATATGATAAAAAGCTTGACATAGTTTGTAGTGTAAGCACTGGAAAACCCAGGTATGATACGCATCTTTAGCTGAATCTGGCTCGTTCTCAGGATGTCGGGTATGAATGGAAAACCCCTGTGCTTGCTTCCGTGTCACGCGGCTGTGACTGGATCTAGGGAAATGGTTGAGATAGATACGGATTGGCTGTGGTGAGATTTTCAAAACAGTTTGAAGGGATTTCAGAGTAGATGGTCTAGAGTCCTTTTGGTACAATGTAAAAAAAAAAATCTTAAAAATCAATGCTAAACATTTCTAGATCTTTTAAGAAGCTTTCAAAGCCAGTTTGGTATAATATGGTCCTACGCATCCAGCTGTAGGGAACGTGCTGGTGCCTCGACAGACGCTCAGATGCCGGGTGTTTCCACTGAAATGCAGTAATTAAGACAGAGAACTTGCAATACTCTTCAGAGGGCAACATTTTAAGAGGACAAATGCAAAGACTGCTGATTTCAGGCCCAGGCTGTATTATTTCAAGCTCCTGCGTCACGGCACATCCCAGAGGCCAGGAGCCTGATGACAGACCGGTGCAGCTGTGCCACCGCCTCTGCCGGGCCAACGGAACAAAGCTGCAGCCACGCAGGGTCACATATGGCCACATCCAGGTGCCACCCTTGTGTATTGTTTTCACACCTGAGTCAGGCTGACGGGAGGATGTCCTGTGTCACTTTGCTGGTGCAGTTTGAGGGACTGCAGCCAACAAAGCAGGTGTACCGCGGGGAGCTGGGGCTAAAGCCAGCAAAGCTCCAGGTAAGAGCCGTGTCTTTCCCTGCTGTTTTTGGGTCACAGGGCACCGGGACCCGCTCTGGCCACCGCCACCAGTTTGCAGCGGGACAGCTCGGTGCCTCTGGGACGGCCCCGGGGGGCCAGGGACCCTCGGCGGGCACAGCCCTCCGCGCCTGTTGCGGGGGGAGCCAGCCAGGGCCTCTCTCCCGGCTGCAGGGCGAGCTGGGGCGGGGTGGGGGCGAGCGGGGCCGCCCCACGCTCGGTGTTTTGGGACGTGGCGCCCCCCGGCCGCCCCCGCCAGGCTCGACAGCGCCCGGGGGTGCCCCTCTGCGGCCACCTCATGCGCCGGGGGAGGCCGCGCCCCCCTGCGCCGCTCGCTGCCGGGACGGGCGGCGGGGACGGGCGCGCCGGCCGGGGGGCGGCGCGGCTCGGCTCGGCTCAGGGCGGGCGCGGCAGCCCGTCGCCTCCGGGCTCGGCCGCGGCTGCCGGCGGAGGGAGGGCCGAGGGCAGAGCCCCGCCGGCCGCGGGAGCGGCACCTCCGGCCCGGGTGAGGGCGGCGGCGGGCGCGGGGCGAGTCGGGCGGGCGGCGGGGGAGCGGCGCGGCGGCCCCCGGGCGGGCGGGCGGCCCGGGGGGTGTCGGCAGGGACACGGCGGCGGGAGCGCGGGAGGGGCCGCCCGCCCTGCGCCCGCCCTGCGCCCGCCAGCGGTGCGGTCCCGCCGGCCGAGCCCTGCGGAGCGGCGTGTCCAGGTAACGTGCGCGTCCCCCCGGCCGCCGGCGCAGCGACCCCGGCCCCGCGGCGGCCGCCCGCCCTGGGCACCCCGCTGGCGGCCCGGCACCGCGGGGCTTGGGGAAGGGGCACGGGCAGCCCCGGTGCCCCGAGAGGGAGAGCAGAGAGCCAGTGGCTGCTGGGGGTGCGCCGGGGGGCGTGAGGTCCGGTGCCCGGCCGTGTCCCGAGCGCTTCGGTGGTCGCGGATAAGTCACGGGTGCGCCGGGGGTGGGCCGTGCCCGAGGTGCCTCCGTGCGGCCGGAGCGACCGGCTGGGGTGCGTGTCCTCGTTGGGGGCATCCTTGGGGAGCGCCCGGGGAGGCGGGAGCGGGTGCCCCGAGCAGGTGCCTCTCGGCAGGCAGGGAACTGGAACGACTTTTCCTCCGGCAGAAACGCCACCAGAAGCGCTCCAGGTGCAGTTTTTATCTACATCTCCCTTCTGAAATTATGTTTGTATGGTCAGATCAATCCGTAGTAAGAACGTGAAGGCTACAGAGTAAAAACATCGGCTTTATTTACATCGTGACACTGCTTAGTTATTTAACGTAACTAATACGTTTACGTTAATACATTTCTGAAAAATAACCCTTGTACATCGGGACCGTAATTAAAGTTGTACGGACAAGAGAATGAACAACTAACCTGCAGTTTGTCGATGCAAAGGCTGTTCCTATAAAATCAAATAAATCACTGATTGCAAGGACTGTCCTTGTACTTCGATCGCTCACGAGGCAGGAATTTTTCTTTCTGATTGCAACAAAACGTTGGCAGTAAGAGAATTGTTTCATAATTGAGTTATGAATGATGCTCCTCTGCATTTGTTAAAAGTTATTTGTGGACTGAAGAGCAAACAAGTGCTTTGCGTGAAGGAAGAAGTAAAAGAGTACCCAAAATATTTCCGAAGCAGTACATAAAATGAGCTGCAGTGTGCTGTTTGTCTTGTTGGTACAGATGCACTCAGTTCTTAAAGATTTGAATTTTGGAAAGTAATGAGCGTTCTGTCATTCCAAGAAAATCCTAGCTTTCTTTGGGAGTATTGTGGTTAGGATTGATAAATGTGAAAATGCATAGGGCGTGTTGAGTTACCCCATATAACTTCATTACCTTTTGTAGCTAGGAAGAAGTTTGGGTTAAATACTTGATCAGAACAGAGACCTTGAAGCTGAAGGAAAGACCATGACACTTTGTTTACCTTTCCTCACTGAAGAAGTCAAGGGAATGAGAATGGTCTGTTTTTTTTCTTGCTTCAGTTGTTAATATTCCCTTTGAAATTATGAACTTCAGTGTTTGTGCTATGATGTGTATGAAATGTTAGTAGTAGAAATGTTAGTGGATAAAAAATACTTATATGGAAGTTAGATGAATTGAAGCGTCACTAGAAATACCCAAATAACTTCTAAAGGCAATCACTTTACTGGACTAGTAGAGTGAAAATTTAGTTCTGTAGATTGGTTTTGAAATACACCCTGTTGGAACAGAGACCAGTCGACTTTATTTTTTGTCTTATAACAAATCTAAGCAAAGCAGCATAACATAGATCAGTATGCTGTAAAAATATACATGACCTTCAAAATCTTGACAAATTTAAGATATTGATGCAAATCATGAAATGCAGAGAGAGAGAGAAACTCAGCCAGGTCACATTTTTAATCTGTCTGGAAGTGCAAAATTGTTCCCTTGTGGCCATTTATTGATATGCCCTGGTCAAACTGTGTTTTCTGTTAGTGTGACAAGTGTTTTTAATGAATCATTTGGAATGTTCCTGCTTCCTTCGATGTTTAACACCTGGGATGAAAATCTGTGAAGAATCATACGTGTAGTTTTCTCCATCAGCTAAAGATCACTCTTGTGAGAGGCTGTACATGGGACTTCGCTGATTTTTCTGGTGAAGTTGCTGCAGGACCTTGCTCACTTCTCTGGGCATGGATCCCTCTTGGCTGGTTTTGGGGAAAAAGCAAGGGAAATTTCCGTGTGGTCTCCATATCTTGATGCCCAGAGAGCCTCCATTTACTGCATCTCCCTAGCATGCTCCTTGTTACCTCAAACAGTTTTGTGAGCAGTGAAACAATGCAGGATTTCGGGTTGATGGCTTGATTTGTGCCACTCTGTGGCATCCAGGTCGGCTACTCAGACTTATGGGATAACCACCAGCACTGAAAGGGAAGAATTACAAAAGTAAATCTAAGCAATCTTTTCTGGCAGAAGTATTTGGACAGTAAAACATCAGCATTAGAATGGTTTAAGAGTATGGCTTTGCAGAAATCCTAGAAAGTCAGAAATGGTGATCTGATATGAAAAGCTTCCAAATCTGGCTTTCCTCGCATGAAATAATGTGTTCTGCACTTGATTTAATAATTCTGGTTTTAGAAAATTTTCCTATTTGAGATTTCTGTTTGTTATTTCTTCCCTTTGGTCCTGACTATATTCTTTTCAACCTGGTTTCCTAAGGAGATGAAGCTAAAATAATAATAATGCGGTTTGACTGATAGCTCCCCTCATTGCCCCAGAGTAATTTTTTACCCCTGGGGCATCGATTTCAACCGATATAAATAGAAGAGTAGAGATTTCAAAGTGATGAAATTCTTACAAACCTCAAGACTGCTGGTGACCAGGGAGATGAGAGAGATGAGGTTGATGCCCCCACTGAAGGGAGAGCTGTAGCAAGCATTCAGCTTATTAGACATCAGAAAATTCATCTGGTGCTCCATAGGATTCTGAGCTTCATAGCATCTGCTACTACTCAAGGGTTGGTGATTATATTTTTCAATTTCTTTGCTCCTTGGGAGTGCAGTCTTGGGAAGTTTTGATCATGATTTTTCTTCTCCAAATAAGCTCTGTTTGTCTGAGATGTTTCTGTATATGAGATACATATAAACACTGTTCCTCAACTTCAAAAACTAACTTTTTGTTCCTAGCCCATAATTTAACACTTCTAGGTACAGGGTTGATAGTCGATGGTGCAGTAATTTTCTTTTGTCATCTTGACTCAGTGCAAACACTCAGTTACTGTGGTTACAATAAAAACTACTTCCTTCCACAGTCAGTTTCTCTGAATTGCTTACAAGTTTTGGATGAGACTTTAGTTTGCTTCCTGCTGCCACTACTGTTTCTTCTGGTTATGGCTGCAGTCGAATGTCCTCTTCTGCTTTCTCTGCACAGCGGGATGCTCTAACACTGTCCCCATGTCATTACAGGAGAAGGATAATGGAAGAGAAACATGAAAAGGTATTGTGAGTTTATCTAGCAAGACCCTTATAAATACACACTGCTTTTATTGTCTTCTAAGTGGTGGTTATTGTTCTGATTATTTGTTCTGTTACATAACTAAAGGTAAGAGCTATATTTATGTGTAATTGCACATTTTCTCCTTGTCTTTCCAGCACTAATACCATCACAATACTTGTCATTCTTCTCTCTTTCATTACCTCCCTATAAAATTGCTGCGGGTGGGGTTTTTTTGGGGTTTGGTGGTTTGGGGGGTGTGTGTGTTTCCATTTTGTTTTGTAGGAATAGTGTGGTACCTTGATTTGCTAGGTTTTTTTCCTATTGCAGAAATCCTATCAGCTGGACTTGCTCTCTGGGCATGAATGTACATGTATAAATGGAAGCAATTTAATAAAGTGTTTAGTAGATAACATTTATTTTAAAATATTTGTTTGCATTCAAGTTGCACTAAGCTTTCCTTTGCGTCTTTTAGAAATCGTTTATATATTGTTAAAGCCTGCATTCCCCACTAAAGACAGAACACTGTGCTTGTATAGCAATTACATTTGACTTTTTTCTCCTGGTTTACATTAGCAAGAGGAGGAATGAGGCGCACAAGAACATCTTTTTCACTGGGAACAAGCCCATATGCTCATGTAAGATCTTGCCTTGCCTCACCTTCTTGCATTTCAGTGGAGCCAAACATCCTTCCTTCCCTGCCGCAAGGACCTGGCCCCTCCTGGCAGTCCCACTCTCCACACCCGGCGGAGCTGCCACCAGCCAGGCTGGGCTGTGTGCCTCCCAGCTGGTTTAAGAGTCAACTCCCACAGCAGTTTCTCACCCCCCACCCCTCACCAGCAGTTGCAACACTCCCAGAAACGCAGAGTGCAGAAGCATACGTAGGTGCTACCCAGTCTGTTTCAGTTAAGATGCATCCAAGGGATCATTAAATCCTTCCAGGAGAAGTGTTTAACTTGTACCACTGTGACAGATTGGGTAGGTGTGCAAACCCATACTCTTACCTTGGCAGGCTGGAGAAGGGCAGTGACATCCTGCAGAGAGTAGGGTGGCCCCTGCCCAGAGGCCAGGGAGATGGGCTGGGGTGGGAAAGCCACCACCTGGGCTGAGAGCAGGAGCCCCCCTTAACATGGTTCTGCTGCGGCCAAGGCAGCACATCTGACTACAGCCTAAAGAAAGAGGATCAGTGAAGGGAGATGATGATTTTACCGGCTGGGTCAGGTTTGCACTGCCCGTGGGAAGATGTGTGCCTTGAGCAGCCTTTGAGTGTGGAGGTGTGTCAGGTGCGAGGTGTTCAGCTAGCTTGCCCAAGCACAGTAAGCGCTGAATATATGCAGCAGAAACTTTTCTGCGTGTGCTTGCCTGGTAGGTGGCACACACCTTTCTGTGCAGACCCCAGAGGGGGGTGAAGTTCAGTGCTAGGTTGTGTTGCAAGGACACAGCTCTTAATTAAAAACCTTCCATTCTCTGTGGTGTCCTTAAGATCCCAGAGAAACAACTGCAGATCAGAGAGCACTTCTTACCTTTTTCTTCCTTAATCCAGATCAGTCAGTTTTTGCTGCATACGTAATGATAGCAGCACATTACTTGCCTCTCTGTTAGCTTTCCCTGCCCTGTCCACATACTGCATCTGACAGGGGAAGGTGAAGTGGTTTGTAGTGCACAGTACTGTTTATGTTTGCAGGTCTAAACACCTGCTGATGCAGAACAGGGGAATAATTTATGCTGCTTTCCAGCCTTTGTGGGCAAATGGGCAGCCTTTTCTTTTAGCCTTTTTCTATTACCGTTGAAACTGTTTTACAAACTTCTGTAGGAAACTCCTAAGTTTGTCCATAGGCTCCTGAGTAACCTGTAACTGTGTTTCGTAATGCAGCTGCAGAGTTGTTAAAATGCCCTTGGAAGATGTACTGCATTCATCACCTCTTGGGTAGGTACAGCTTCCTCCTCTGCAATGAAAATCCCTTCTTTAGAGTCAGCCATGGTTTGGATTGACATCCTACAACTCCGTTTGTGGAAAGAGAAGCAGGCAGGTCAATAAAAACAAATATTAAAGTGAACATCACTGGAGTACACAGGCTGTTTTTACAAGACTAATGCCTTCACATCTCTGGGTTTGGTCCTTGTGGTTATTATTCCTGATAGAGCGGGCTGACTTGTTGAAGGGTAATGTCACTAGGATACTCTTAACAGTATTTTGAGTTAGTTGTGAATAAAAAACGGTTAGCAGTACCTGTGTGATAAGCCTTAAAAGAAAAGCAACCATCAAAAGTGAATATGAGGAGAATAAGGGAGGACGGATGTTTCAGTTTGTGTCCCCAGAGCTTTTAATAGTGCTACTTCTTTATACTTTCAGGGTGGTACTGCATTAAAGTGTGAACATTTTTCCCCATGATGTAACATTCTGATAAGGAAACATCTTGGAGTTATCCTATATCCTAGGGAGTGTTTATGTGGAAGCTCTGTGGCTGTGTGTATATTTGTGTATGCTACAGAAAATACCTGGAAGTATGGTATTTCGTGATCTCTGTATGATGTCTAGTGACTGAGGCTGAGATATCAGGCAGACATTAAGAAAACGCACGCAACTATGTGCTCTGTCTGGATAAAGTATTCGCTTTTGCTTAGGCTTGACACCTCCTTTAAATTCCGTTTTGCCTAGTTTTGAATCTTGTATCATTTGTATCCTCTAGCTGAGCACTTCACCCATCGATATTTGTAATTTCATTACAAGTATCTTGCTTTTCTTCAGACAGAAGCAGAATTGTTGGCAGCTGTTACATATTTCATACTAAGTAATGAAAGTGCTCTGTGACATATTGCTGTGTTATGCCAAAGAGATTATCATTAAGGTAAGTCTACGCCCTCCCTCTGCCTCATAAAAAGTAGCTTTCATTCTTGGGCAATATGTGGTATGCTTTGTTCATAAGGAATTAGTATCTACAAAGGTGGATTTTATAGTCCTTAATTAAAAGAGTTTCCATTAAATAGCGTTGGTAAGTTTTGTCCTGTAGGTATTTATATGGAGACGTTGGCAGGTCGCTTCTGTCTGTTGTGAACAGGGTTTGGTTAGATAGGAGGACTAAAGGAAGCAGAAGGCAGGAAGACAATGTCTAAAGCTTCTGTCTTCGAGTGGACAAGCAGTTCTGTAAATAGTATTTGAAATGTAACCAGAATTTCCCCCTCGGTACCAAGCAGAAGGATGCGGTTTGCCTAATACCTGAAGTATACATGTTTCTTGGGGCTTAGCCAGTTGTGAATAGCGTTGTTAGCCTTGGCAGATGATATAACAAGGTGTTGAGTGATCATACAGCACTTCATCTTAATTTAAATCCAGGATATAATGGTAGTGCTGGAGCTTTTCTGCTACTGTATGAATAAAAATTTGGAGGCTTGGCTTTATAGACTGTCCTGCAAAAAGGGCAAGCCGCCCTGGATCTGAGGAGCCAAGCAGCACTTTGCATTTCTGTGGCCGCTTCTTCCAGAGCGTGAATGGGGTGCTCTTACAAAGATAATTTGTAATTGGAAGACGAGACACTGGTCTAGCTGTAATCCTGCCTGCAGCCAGAGCCAAGCTTGGACGCGGGAACGTGGCTCTACTGCTGACGCCAGGAGTCAGGTGATGCTGTGGAGCTGACAAGGGCTGTCAGTGTGACTCACCTTACTGTTCCCCTGTAAAACAGGGTGCACCTTCCTTTGGGGAAGGAGCCATTTCCTAGGGTATCAAAGGCACGATGGTCATGGCTGGAGCAGTTGCCCTGTGAGGAGAGGCTGAGGGATGGGGCTGGCTCAGCCCTGGGGAGAGACAGCTCCAGAGGGGCTGTCCGCACCCCCACCCCCCCCCACCCCCGTACCCATGTACCTGCAGGAAGGTGGTCAAGAAGAGGGAGCCAGAGACAAGGGGCGTCAGTTGGACCAAGCAGAAGAGGCTCAGATGGTGTGCAAGGAAGAGGCTTTCCCCTGGGCCCAGTGAGGCAGAGGCCAGGCTGCCCGGGGAGGCTGTGCTGGCTGCATCCTTGGGGAGTTTCCATCCCTGAGGGGGCACAGCCCTGAGCAGCCCCGTCTGACCTTGGCACTGAGCTGCTGCAGCAGGGCCAGACCAGGACCTCCTGAGGGCCCATCCAGCCTGAGCTGTCTGTGACCCTATCATTCCAAGTTCAAAGCTGAGCCTCTGAAAAGCGCTGCAAAGTCCTTGCTACCATCTATGCATGAAAAATATACAAGGGAAGGGAGACCTTTATTTCCCAGACTGGAAGAAGGCCAGTGACAGTACCTTTAGTAAGGAATAACAATTAGGTGCTTACAACAGCATAGCAGTTTGCAGTCCCTGCCTTAAATACCTTGCCAATATCATCTATCTTAAATGTGGTTAAATTCGATGTTGTAAAATCATTTCTAAGTGTGCTGCGCGTGCTCTGTTTCAGGCTCCAAGTCTAATTCAGTTTGCTGCTAGTTTTGTTCACCTAAGAAAAGCTTTCTCCAAGGCATGATATAGTACCATAAATATGCAGGGATGTCGTAAACATGTTTTGCTAAAGTGTTAGTGTGATATTTATGTTCTGTGTTCAAAAACAAAACACTGATCCTGTTGTTTTCTTGGAAGAAGGCATCCATGCGCAATGGTGTGATTTTGACTAAAGAAAGGTCCCTCAGTGAGGATGAGGTTCTTCTAACATATCTCAATTGGTTTTCTTCTTGGGAAGCTCAGGTGTTAGAAATTCTATACTACCCTTCTTATGTTTTCTCTAAATGTCTTCTCAGAAGAGCTGGAGTGCCATGAAACCTCATGATAATGAAGTCTCCAGAGAAGACAGCCATTGACTAATGGATTATTAAGGTCGTGGGTTGTTTCTGTTTAACAAAAAAATGCTAAAAATGTACAATAAAACCAACTGCTTCTATAATAGATACCCTCTCAGTTAAACAAACAACAAGTAAAAAGCTCCTCTCTGTGTTGTCAAAGCTTTTTCATAAGTAGTGATTGAACATGTGTTCCCTAAGTAGTGTAAAAGTGTTTGCATTAAGAAGCCAGTGGTGCTTTCAATCACCTCATCGCTCTTCCCTGTTATTACTCAGAAACTGGCACTAGAAGTGCTTGCTGTTTACCTCGGAGAGCTTAAAAAAGCTGAAGAAGATGAGTGTGTGATCGTTGGAGGAGTATTTGTTTTCTTTCCCCTTGAACTTGCATTTGTTTGCTGGAAAAAGCTAGAATTGCGGAAGGAATTTAACTGAATAAAAATAAATGTCAGCCGATTCCTAATGGAAACATCCTGTTATTGATGTGGTTGGAAGCTTCCCATTTGAATGTGGAATGTGTATAGCAGAAAGCCAGAGCACAATGCCTTTAGGAAGAAGACTTACTGAAAAGGCAATGCTCGCTTTTCCTGTTCTGAATTTGTAGTTTTGTTATTTGTAGTTTGAAGAGAGCGTACATGCTGTCCATGCAGTTCCTTTTATTAATGGGATAACTCACTTTTATGTTGCTTCTCTCCTTCCAGATTCTCATTACTTACAGGTAGCTGTTAAGTAGCACTTCAAAGTAAAACAGAATAAATGGGACAATGTGTTTTTCAGATTTCCCAATAAAATCAGTATATTGTTTCTGTTCTAGAAAGTTTTGAAAGTAAAAGAAGTAAATATTAATTCATGATACTAATTCATTTATCGTTACTGATTATTAAAATAATTCCAAATGGGAACCTACTTGCTATAATCACATTTAAGGAGAAATAATTTCTTGTTTTGAGTGAACTGTAATAATTGATGCATCTTGCCACAGAAATGAAATGTTATTACAGAAAGTTAGCTATCTTGAGTGGATATAATAAGACATTCAGCTGTATAGTCACTGTGTTAATTGAGTGGTTAACAAGCCAGCCTTTGTAGAGAGTTAAATTATGTCATACAAAGAACAACTTTGGATGCCTCTTTAGAAAGAAGTAGTAATTGGGGAAGTGTCTAAAGAGTATAGAAGAAAGCTGAACAAATTTGCCCAGCTGACCTATTTTGCAGGTTCACATGGAGTGGCATCTGCCTCTTGATTCTGACTACTTAAAAAAATCAATTAAAGCTTCACATCATAATGATCTTCAAAGTTGCATGTTCTTTAGATATCTGTGAACCTTAGAACCTGAAGTTCTATTGCTTAAACTTAAATAAAGATTTATACCATGAAAGAACTGAAAGATGAGATTCACACGTGTACTTTTTTACAGAAGAAACCTTTAAGTATACTTAATTGCTTGATCAGCGCTTACTATAAATTCTTTAACTATGTAAGTTTTCTAAGCAAACATTTTGAAAGGAAATGGTAACTATTTAATTCTGTATTTTGGCCTCATTTCTTCTGTACCTTTTCAGAACTTAGGAAAAAGTGTGTAAGATTAGAGGTGAATCAAAGCAGATTAAAAAAAAGGTCAATTTAAATTTTGGACAGCACAGCGCCACCCCACCACCACTCTCCCCATCCTCCTGGTGCTGTTGCATGTGACTAAGGCCACCAAAAAGCTGGGATTTCCAGCCCAGACCTTTCTGTAGGTCTACCTGCATTCCTACCTACAATCCTACCATGCAGGGTAGGATCAAATACATTTGTTCCCACTGTTCCTGGTTGAGAACTGGAGAAGAGAGATAACAGCCGGCGTTGCTGTCTCTGGAGCGAAGGATGTTTCCTGTAATCTTAGTTTCCTTGTTAAGACTTTCCAATGTCAGTATTTCATAGAGGAAGAAAAGTGAGGCTGACAGCCCAAGCTGCCATCTGACGGGAGCCACATTTGATGTATAGATGGCAGCAGATGGCTTAGTTGTGTCTGTGACAAGTGAGGTGGTCCAGCAGTGTAGGCTTAGTGAAGCAGGAGCCCGTCAAAGGTGAGACGTGATTATCGTTTGAAATGAAACTTTTCCCAAAATGGGGATATTTGCTCGGATGTCTTACCAGGAGCTGGCAGGATGTTCTGGCTCCACTCCTCTGAGCTGCTCCAGCAGACAATGAGCTGGTCTAGACAGCTGAACAAAGTATGTGCAGGATAAGACCTAGTCCTGTTTTTCCAGTGTCCATGTTGACCTATCCTGTGTTTTGGGGCAAAGACCATGGTAGGAGCCTATGTAGAGATATGCTCTTTTGATGGAGGCCTTCTTAAGGCTTGCTCTCATAGTTCAAGAGCCATCAAGGATAGATGGCTCATCACTAAATGGGATGTGTTGAGGGGGAAGATGCTCGGCCTCGGGCAGCGTGGGAGCTAAAAACAGCTTGGTGGTGTTGGAGCTGTGCTTGCACAGCAGCAGCACAGCCAGTACCTAAATTAGGAGGGGCTGGAGCTGTTCTGGGTTTGTTCAGAGGAGTGAATCCTCAGGGGAAAAAAACCCTGAAGCTGAGGAAAAAAATATTATGGCATGGTCATGTCTGGTATCGGTATGGGAGTTTCAAAAATTGTTAAGAAAATAAGCATATGGACTGCATAAAAGGCACATAGGCTTATTTTGAGTCAGGAACATAGCAGACACTGTTCTCCATTTTACATCTCTTCAGAAAGTGTGTTCACACATTTTCCTGTAGATTTCTGTCTCTGAATTTAGGGAGGGAGGAAGGTGAGGAGGAAGGGAAGCTGAGGAGAAAGCAATGCTGGGATCTGACAGAGATTAGCACCAGTTTGTTTGCAAATGGTAGCTGCAGAGGAGCTGCAGCGATGTGTTATATTGTTAATTATGTTTCAGTGTAAAAGCTGCCACTCAGGAGAAAAAGGCGTTTCCAGTTACAGCTCTGTAGTTGTGTAGATCCTAGGAGAAATGCCATGCTGCACGAACATGGTGCTTAGCATTTGTTGGTGAACTCTGACATCTTGAAATGATACTTCTCTAAATAAAAACAGAGTTTAACTGTGCTAAACATTCAACAAACACTTACTGAGACTCCAGTTTGAATGTTTAAACTGTGAACAAAATACAAGGAGAAAGCCACCACTAATTCTGTAGCATCTGTTTTCTGGAGAAAATTGGACTCTCATTTTCTAAATCAGAGGAACAAAAATAGCAGTTATTTTATTTTTTTTTCTCAGATCATGCTGCATTTGGTGATAAATTGCTGAAAAATAGCTCATGAACTGTCTGTACTTCTCGTCTGGGGTGCTGGGTTTGCAGGATGTTCACTTGAACGTCTTGGGAAGGGCAGCCGCCGGTGGGAGGGGGCAGCGCTAGGGTGACAGGCCAGCGGGTGTCTTGGGGGGCAAGGTCTGAGGCACGTGGAAGGGGCTTGAGTATCCCCTGCTGTGTGGTGTTTGGCCCTGGGGCTGTGCGCTGTGACTTTGGCAATGGGCATCAATGGCAGAAAGTGAGGTAAGAGATTGGGATGGTTTGGTGTTACAACCAAACTGGGCAGGATGAATTTACTGAGACCTGGTGAATACTTCCAGTCCATTGAGGAGAAGGGTGGCTGACTAAATGACTTGGCAACAGCAGTTGTACCTGGGTACAGTTATCTCATGTTTTGGGAGCTGCAGCAGGCATTCCGGTGCAGGTTACTTTCCTTCTTCAAGGCAGAGGGCACTTTGAATAGCATTTGAAATCTTGGATCTCCCCCTCCTCTGTTAAAAAATGAATGGATACAATAAAAATACCAAGGCTAGTACATTTCCTCTGGTCATAAATTTCCCACAGAAAGATTGCTCCATACTCAACAATGTAATGCTAGAACTGGTACTGGTGCTTGGGTTTCACAGGTTTTATTAAAGTATCTTGACTGTTCAGAAGAATAAAATTGTGCCGGTGGTGTTGCACTATTTTGTACTGTATATGCAGTACTGAATTGCAGTGTGTGAGGTGGCTTCTGTTTTGGTGGTAAGGACTTATTCTATTCTCATCTCCGCTATTTAGGAAGAGCTGTGGTGTTACAGTGTACCAGTGGATCTGTATAACCAAAAAAGATACCGATAATCAAACCTGGAAATCTGTAGGAAAGGTCGTTTTAGTTATCAGATGCACATCTGCCCTTTTTCCATCCACTAACTTGCTGTTTTAACAACTCTAGGGTGGCACAGATTTGTTACTAATCCTTGCTTTGAACCAGCAGTGCCTACTCAGGTAATGCAGGAATTGTATGGAGCTTTAGATTGATGGTTGGTTCAGATTAAAAAAACCACCCCAAAACAACAAACAAAACCCCAAACAGATCAAAAGAGCTTTTCTATTACACCACCAAATTGATAATTTCTAATTCAGAAATTCATTTAAACCTTTCTTATCTTTCACAACTTGATGTTGAAAAGGCATTTTTACCTTGCAACCCCGATCTTTTACTTGGGTTTGTTTCTCTGGGATTGAATAGTGCGGGGAGCTATCCAATGAATCCTGAATGAGGTTGGGCAAAGCCCGGGTGCTGATGTGCGGTGTAGCGGTACCTCCCAGCGGCGCAGCAAGTACCTCCTTCTCCACATCCAAGAGTGTGGGACATGGGGAAGGAGAGAAAGGTCTGCAGCTATTTGTCTGCTGTTTGTCATATTGCATGCATTAAATGTTCATACTGTTGGCTTCAGCCTCATGCCCCCACCTAAGATTGGTGGATTTGTGGCCATTTGTGGCCCAAACTGCTGCGCAGTTCTTCAGCCTTTTCTCCAGCCTGCTGATGAGCCACATCTGGCTGTCAGAGCTGATCTGTGCCAGGGTCTAGGCTGTGGCAACCCCCAGATCCCTCCACACTGTGGTTTCGTGGTGAGGCTCCTGCCAGCTGGTTATGGGGCACCCTGCATTGGAAGTGTTCCCCTGTGGCTGGAGACCATCCTTCACCTGGGGATCTGTGAGGCAGGGGCAGGTTTTCTTACAGATCTCCAGCTTGTTCTCTCTAAAATGGGGAAATGTTACCTTCTGAGTTATGAGATGAAGCCTTCAAAATGCAGAACAGACAACTGTGTCACCAGGGAAGTTTCTTGAAAGACTGAGGAGTTTATGTTCTTTTAATGAGGCAAATGAGTGAGGTACTCTGCGTTCAGTTGTGCCCAGCAGGTGGTGATGGAATTGATTGTGAGAAAGTTTATGATCCCAGAAACATTTATTTGGTACATATGTAAAGCATGCTGCACAACAGAAGTGTTCTGCCATCACACCGACCAGGCACTGTTGTTTCACTCAATTTCTTTTTCTCTACAGCCACTGAACTACTCCAGGTCCATTGAACTATTTCAGGTCACAGCAAGCAACTTGAAACCACACTCTACTAAATACAGCTTCCCTGGATATGTAGGTTCAGCATATTTTTTTACTGCATGAAATCTCAGAAAGGCTATTGGTATATCCTGACTTCGATTTTTCTTTTTATAGTCGTTTACAGCTTCAGAGAAAATTGCCACTTGCGCTGGTAAAGAACTTAGTGTGAACTTGCAGCTCATTCTGTTTTGATGATGTTATTTTGTCTGTGACATTTCTTGGTATCTGGTACCCATTTTTCATCATCCAATTCTGTAGCTGAAGGACCACAGTTCCAGGAGAGCAGTTCATTTGTAGATGTTGCTCCCCTTTTCTTCATACAGATACAGTTTTCATATATATATTGAGTGTTTTGACAGTCAGCTCCCAGCTGTGTTCAAAATGCATATCTCTTAAAGAATCACATATTAGCTCAGGAACTTGGCAAGCATGAAAACTGAGAGGACAGTGTAGGACTGGCTGACTGATGCATCCTAAAAAGAATGCGTGGTAGGAGGAGCTTGAGTGTCAGGCACAAACCACTGACCAATGGTATTTGTGGCAGGGTAGCTTTTGTGCTTCTGAAGACATGATACTGCTGCTAAATACTTGCTGTCTCCTTCATGCTGCCCTGAGGAGTCTTGGAGAAGCAAAAAATTACTAAGGAAAAATAGTGAGAAAACTCAAGAGTACTGTATAAGAAGTTGGCTGTAGAGCTTGGACATCCTTTACTGGCAATAGGCATGCTTGAATTGGTATGCATCAATATTTTTCTGATGTTGAATAAAACTCTGAAAGAAACTTGGCTAAATACATGAAATCTTGAGGTTTATGCTATGCGTCTCTTAATTTCTCTGAGATGTATCCTACCCTATTCTATTTCTGTTGGGATTTCATGCATTTCTTTGGAAGCATTGCATCCTTAGGAGAATTTGGCAGCTTTTTCAAGAACAGCTTCCTGCCAGCTTAGACCCACAGCTCATTAATGCCTAGGTAATGGACCACTCAGGACTTGAAGGGTAGAGTCTTGTATTGGTGCCTGTCTGCCTTGTTGAGCTTTAGCATAAATGAGGGTGAATTTGGCTTCTGATATAATTCAGAATATCTGTTATAAATTGTGCCTGGCTGCATTGGCCTGTCAGATGGTTCTCTGCAGCACAGTGGTGCGCTGGCTCTGGTTTTTCTTTGGTGATGTCCCCCATACCAAGGGCAATTAAAAAATCTGTAGATCTGCCTGTTTGTCACTGTAAAGCTCCATTGTTGATTGATGTGTGGCCCAAACATATCCTTGTGTAGATATTGACATCTGAACTGTGATAAGAATAAGCCAGTGCATTTGTCCTTTTACTTAATATGAGTAAAGGGAAGATTTCATTATTGGAATGAACAGAGAGAATGCTGTTGCTGTGCATCCCTGAGAGAAAGATGGACCAGGGGTAATGGACCTGGTGAAGTAACATCAGAATTATGTTCACTTTCAGGCTGCTAAAGCTGTCTCCGTGATTTAGGTGGTATACATAGCAGAGAGAAGAGCAAGAACACCACCAGATTGCCTGGGGTTTGGTTTCACAGCACACTGAATCCAGAGGTGACCTTCAGTTATCATCAGTGTGATATCCTTGGGTACACAGTGTGCCAAGGCTTCCTTCCGTTGTTTTATTTCAGGTTTGATCTCAGTGATACCAGATGTAGAATAACATGCAGTCAGTCACAGCCTGTTAGGCTGAAAGAGAAATATTAGCAAAGGCGATTATGGAGCCTGTGTGATGGAGACCCTTGTGCTAACAAAGTAGTAGTTCTTGTGCAGAACAGTTTTGGTTGAGGGGAAAGGGAGGAGAAGATGCCATGACAAAGTGACATGAAATTGGGGAGGGGAAGATGAATGGTGGATTCAGCGGTGAATCTGGACATATGACAGCAGTTTTCAAACACGCTTTCTTCTCTTCAGGCTTATCATCCTTATGCCATTGACACCAGTTATATATCTTTTTTTTCCTGTTTTTGCTATTTGCTACCTGCAAATATAAATACTGTGTTTTCATGATGTGTAAAATTGCATTCCCCTCCTGATAGCTCCAAGGAGTCTTGCAGGGGGGCTTGCAAAGCAACTGTAAAAATCCCATTTGATGGATGAAGGTATAATGGAGTATGCAGAGATTAAGGCTGGGGTTTAATGATTCCTGCTTTCCCTCCCCTGCACTTTGCAGAGGGGCTGTTCCCGGGACAGCTAAGAGTGCAGTTCTAACCTTGAGGGGTTCCCTTAGGCTTTGGCTGTGTTTGCCCTGCACAGTGCAAGAACAAAAACTGAAGAAAATGCTTTTCCATTTCTACTGTCCCTCTCCATCTCTGCAGGGATCAGATTATGATTCAGTCTTCCCTGGGACTGCCTTCCCCTCACCTCCAAATGCCATTTAACTTTTGGCAAGCCCTGGTGTGCTGGCAGATTGCTTCAGCTGAACATTGGCAAGTGACCTCAAGCTGCAGCTCGGGTGTGTCTGAGCTTCTGACACCCTCTGTCTTCTAATCATAGAATTTAAAGAGGGATTTTGTTTTGGAACTGCTGACTTCAGCTCTCACATCTATGCTGATGGCTTTATTTATGGCAGATACAGCAGATAAATTGTCATCTCCTGACTGCCCGATGTCAGGGATGTCTCTGTAGACAGGAGAGCAGGTGTTGATTCTTTGGGGCATTTGACTTTTAGATTTCCTCAGCATCACCTTGCTTTAAAGAGCACTGCTTCAGGGATTGATTGCTCCTGTTGCCCTGCAGCACTGCAGGGCTGCCTCTGCAGCCACCAGTGGAGAGTTGCTGGGCTTCGGGGATGATCAATATGCAAAAACTTGTGTGTTCATGTCTGTGTGCTGTGAAACCTCCCATTTTACCATTCAAGCAGAGTTCAGTGCAAGTGGAAGGGTCAGACGGTTTCAACAGGAAGACAAAATTGATATTATGTTCTTTTCTGATTGAGCTCTCTCAATCTTCAGAGTGCTTTTTCATTGTCTAATGCTTCTTTGAAATAAAAAAAAAAAACCAACCCTGAGCTGAATGAACAGTTAATGGGATCCTTTCCCATTTTCATCGGAAAGCTGTAATGTCTTATTAGCCCAAAATACCCTTGTAATTTTCCACTTTCAGATTCCGCTTTCTACCTCTCCAAAATCAGCAGACTTGTTTGACTTCTTGCCGTAGGAGGAACTAGTCCTTCCCCTCTGCAGGGGATTGCTGTGGTGCTAGTTGGAAGTGGTCTCACACAGACGCTTCTGGAGGTGGAAATCAAAACCAAGTGGTTTTGTGGTCTTCTTCATTAGAAACTTGATGTTCTGCCCTGCCACAGCACTGGGCAGCAAACACTGGATTAGAAATCTTGGTATGCTGTGCTGTGCTGTTCCACTGCTTGGGTGTCAGAAAGGGATCGGTTTTCTTAAATCACTGTTGACTAAATTATTTGCCCTGCTCTTTGGTATGGGAGGGAAGTTTTCCATTTGCTTTGAGCTGACATAATAAGGATTTAATTTGGGAGTGGGTGGGTATTTTTATTATCTTTATTTTTGTATTCTCCTCCAGAGCATAAGAACAGTCGAACTCCTTCAGATCAAATGGCTATCTACTGCATAGTGCCTTGCTGCTAAGAAAGGTCAAAAATAAGGAAAAACACTATGAGCAGATGAAAGTACTTCCCCTTGTGTATTCTCCATGTGTCCAGTGCTCAGCAGCTAGCTCATGGGTTACTTGAGCCAGATACAGGATCTTTGTGTTTAATAGCTGTTAATAGATTTTGCTTTCTTCTGTTTTTTTTTTTAATTACCTTCTCAATGTTATTAATTACCTCCTGGACCTCTCAATCATCTCTTTAGATTGAACCCAGTTTTCAGATCCAGGATAGATTTGTCACAGAGAGCCAGAAATTGTTTCCTGAAGCCACCTGCATGACATCAGGCAAGTTCTGTCTTGGAAACAGTTGGTATTTGTTGCCTGTTGATTCTGAGGACATTTGAAATGCCAAGATCACGTGTCATGTAAAGCAACCCATAAATCTGTGGTGCGGGAATTTGCAGTGTTGGCTTCTGTCAGAGATCTTATCCAGGGGACAGGACATCCAGAATGATTGCCAGTCTTCTCAAAGCTAAGCCTGACTGCTGCTGTAATTCAGCTTTCTTTTGGGTGTCACTGCTACCTTTCATTGCTAGCTGGTGTAATTGTCTCTTTATACTACCCCAGCTGTATCCATTGCTTTCCTGTCCACTTCAGGTATACAGGGGTCTTGCCAGTGCTTTGCAGAGTAAGCAGTTTTGAAGGCAGGGACGTTGCTCATAGAAATAATATTTCTCATTATCTGAAGGGTAGTGAACAACCTTCAGATCACCTACCTGCTCTTGTTTTCAGAAGGTATACATTGAGATGTCCCAGAAGAAAAGAATGAAACAAGAACTAGTAACAGCTCTGGAAGAAACAGAAACAGTCCTGGTGATTTTTAAGATCCTATTGAGAAGGAAAGCAGAGCTTCTTAATGTCATATTTCAAGATCCAAAGAAAATACATGTTAACAAAACATGTGAACTTGTGTAATTAAAACTAAAGCCTAATTAAAATAGATTATTTTTACACTGTATCTTTTAACTTAAGTTCTTAGAGATCCCATAGGAGAAGTGCAGATATTCAGCAGTTCTGCAAATCAGTAAGTAATTCAGTAGACACTTACAGCCAGGACTGTTTAGGAAAAAATGCTTAATTAAGCCTCATAATGTAGATGGACTTGTTTTTGAAAAATTGTTTTTCTTTTGCTGAAAACAAGCTGCTTTGTGGTGCTCGTTCCTGAATGTTTACAACAGATTTTGAGTTTGAGATGCTTATCAATAAGTATTAATAACACTGGATATGGAAAATATTTTTTTCTCTCTGCATCTGTGAAATTTCTTTTGAAAGTAGTAGAATGCTTTTGCTTACACAAGTTACTGGTAAAGAGCTACAACTGTAAGTAGATGTGGCTTAAGCATAAGATAATCTACTGATCAGCTATAGACATTCTTTTAAACTTGATAAAAGAAGTCATGAAATGTCATTTTTAAACATATTTCGCTTCAGGTAATGCTCATGACACAAGTTGTGTAGCTAGTTGACAGCATGAGATCAGAAATTACATTGTCCTCCCTTATCTGTTCAGATGTAGAGCCCACCTATCTCTGTGCCTGGAAATGGTAAAAATGTGCAAATGTATAAACTCCATCCATTTTTGAAAGATAAACTTCTCAAATAGGAGTTTACAATATGGAAATCATGCCTGCCAATATCCTTCATGTTCAGCATAGGCTGTATGAGGAGGATTAAGTCATTGTGCATCCTTTCAGGGTTCAAAGATACTTCACAGAAGGTAGAATTCCTCACTGCTATTCCGAGTTTATACAAAATCCCCCTCTTTGAGCTGTCCTGCATCTAAAATCCTGTAAATGCTCCCCCTGACCAGCACAAATCGGATCAAGTATTCAATCCAAATTAACTTAATATCTATCTTTCTTTAATATAGACACCTTTTTTGCTTCAAAGTCTCCAAGGACTCCATAGGCACCACACTGAAGTGGGGAACAATCACTCGGGTCAGTATAATTATACTGCACCCAGGAGAAATTGTGAGAAAGGATTTTTTCATTGGAGAGATCATGTGTAAACCTCTCACAGAAAGGACAGGGGAATCTCTGAAGGTGCTCTGTGTGCACCTTAAAGATGTCCTATAAAATTCAGAAGAAAGAGTAAGTCAGTCCCTTACAGCCAAAGTGATGCTGTACTTGCAGTCACGGGAATAGGTAGGAAGCCTAAGGAGAATGGTTTCTCGGTAGACTGAAGTTCTGGTCCCTCTCCTGCAATAGAGCTGTACTCAGCCAGTAAGCCTGTGCATTTCAATAGTTGGCCTGAAATGCCTTTCAGTAGAGCTCAACACTTTGGAGGCTGCTCCTAACACAGATGCAAACTCACCTGAAGGCAGAAGGAGCCAACTGGTTAAGTATGTCAAGAGCCTAACTGTGAGGGCCTCCATGTATAAACAGCACTTCTTTAGCAGTGTCTGTAGGCTGCCCCTTTCCATGTGTGATGGGCCAGAGCTGTCTCCTCTGGGTTACCTTTCTGCAGCCCATGGTATGGACAAAGAGCAGATGCACTTGGGACATAGGTTTGGAGGTGCCTCCACCCCTCGTTCCAAAACAAGTGGGAGTTAGGAGCGGTTATGCCTTCACTGGAAACAGAACGTGAACAAAAATCAAGAATAGCTCTAAGTGCCATTTCTTCCTTCTCTGTTGGCATGTCCATTGGCTTTTACATTTTTATCTTGAGAATGATTGGGAAAGGCATGGCTACCTTGGGAAAACAGTGGCAGGTGAGCGTCTGGAGAGTTCACTGGTATTTGCCATGACTTTCTGTGATGCATAAAATCAAAGGTCTGGGTCCTTAAGGCCATACTCACAAGTATTTGTGATTTAACAGCTCTTGGTAAAGATCACACACACCCACCCCCCCCCAAGTTTCATTTTACTCCAAATAGGTCAAATTATTTGAGAAAAGACAGAAGTGAGGATGGGGTGGGGAGGTAGACTCCTAAACTCTGTGCACTGAAGTTCTAAAGACTCAGGCCCTATAAGGGATGCCCCCACCCCAGGGTGGGCTGGACATCCCCCTCGCTTCACCAGCCAGCTAGCTAGAGGCTTCTGCACAGTGCTCCTGTTTGTGTGTTTCACAGGCGGGGAATGACCACAAGTGAGGGTAAGGACCCTTAGCTGGAGTCTTGGGGGAACAAAGGGAGCTTTGTACAGGGACACAGAGCGTCCTCTCGGGTGACTTGCCCCTCTCCTGATCGCTGGGGAGGTGGCTCTCGCTGGGGATGGGTGCCTGAAATCCATTCCTGGTGCCGCTGGAGGAGTGGAGTGCTGAGCTGCAGAAGGTAGCAATTTCTTTTACGTTTCACAGATAGAAACTAGTGGTTGTTCAGTCCATATTGCAGGTAAATGAATACCATAAATACTGTCTTGGGAGTCAGGCCTCTGTCTTCAAATGTTTTTGAGCTTATTCAAGCAACTTCAGACTGTGCTACTGACAGCAATGGGCTGAATCGGTGGCCTTCTTCCTCACTGCTTCAGAGGGGTGTTGGTTTTGATGCTTTCAAGTTTAAACTTAGTAGAGCATCAGCCTCATCAATCACAGTATGAAGACTGTCAGAGACTTCAGGCTTTATCTTTGCTTTTTGCTCTTCTACAAGACACAGAAAGAGGAGGGGAAAACAGCTGTCAAATGCTTCTAGGAGGTAGTACTGAGACTCAGAAATTAAAACTGGACTAGGGCAAGAAAATGTTTACTATAGGTGCCAGGGCTGGAAGTCTGAATCTGAAAGGGGAACTCAGACAGCAAACTTGCTGACTTGTTCTGCTTGCTAGTTCTGCTGTTCTGATTGTTTGCTTTTTATGGATCAAATTTTTATCATGAATTTATTTGACTACTATTTTACACTAGTACAAAAGGAAAATATATTATCAAATCTAGTGAACTTGTGTTTTCACTTGTATAAATAACTTTAGCAAGCTATTTATTATTTATTTATACTGTACAGCATCAGAGGATAAAAAACAGTCACAGTGTAGATGTGCTTACATAAGATTGTATTCCTAAGGGAGCACTAAAAAAAACCAACCCAGCCTAAATGGCACCTGCCACGTCCAGTATTGGATATTTGAAGTTCATACACACAAGGACAGTAGTAAATGAAGGCAGCCTTAACAGAAAGCATCAGTTCAGCATACATTTCAAAACTTGCAGTACTGACAGCTTCTACAGCATTGATGAGTCAGCTGCATAGGGGGGAAAGATTTGTGATCTTACTGTCAGCAAAAGCACATGAAGATCTGCTAGAGAAGGTAACGAAAATATTCATGAAGTTGTTGACCCTCATGGCTTTTTTTTTTTGTTACACCTAATTTATAAATAGATATGGAAAACAAATGAATCATTATTTTCCGGTGGCTCTGTTCCTTGGCTGGGTTTTTCCTGAACTGCATGGTTAATTAGTTATTTATGACAAAGCTGTTTCAGGGCGGGGGTAGACTGGTTTTGTGTTTCACTGCATGGATTACATTGTTGTCTCTAAACTCAAGGATTTGGGAAGGGCAGATTTTGAGTTCTTTCCTAAAGGCTGATACAGCACAGGAGGCAAGAGGCAGCTTTCTCAATTGCTGTAACAACTCATTTGCACTTTCCTGATCTTCCTTTGCTACTTTGCAAAAGATACCGGACGTAGTTAAGTATGGTCTCTGATTCTTGCCAAAATCAATGGATCTCTTCTGTTAGTGATTCCCGAGTGGTTTGAAAACTGTAACTGGGCACTGGCATAGCTTAAAACACAATAAAGTGTTACTGCTTTCTTCATTTTGATTTTGGAACGTTGCATTTCTGTCATTGGGGTCTGTTGCCCTGTCAAACGATAATGCCATTTACTGTGAGACGCGCGTCAGAACCACAGCTGCATAAAGGTAACTTCCACACTATGAAAGCAGATTTAAAGCCCAACTTCCTTATGTGTAATAGGACTCCATGGCCACTAGCACTGACTTCTGAAGCACGACAGGCAATACAAATGCTTTGCACAGCTGCTAGGAGGTATCCGTATTGGATGACAACATATTGAGGGCAGAAAACAACTGCCATAAAATGTTTATATATCGTCAGTTCCCATTATTTTTCTAGCTCCAATGCAACGTGCATCTTAGTTCTATCTCTGCTCGGTTTGCTTTTGGAACACTTGTGTAGGATAGAGGCCAATATTATACTAGAATTAGGGGAATTTTTTCCTATCTAAGCAAAACAAGTATGATTTGACATTTCAGTTGTGATGCATGTGAAGTGATTTTTATATATATATATATATAAAATAACCACCCAATTACTGCACTTTATTACAAGAATCTTGATGGAACTTTTCCTGAACAGCAATAGTTACAGCTTTTTTCTAAGTGGTCATCTAATGATTTAAGTAGTTAGTTGGTCCTGGATATGACCATCTCTCTGGGAATGTGTTATGGGAGCATTTTCCTAGCCAGTTTTAGTGTACAGTCATCCAGATGAGCTGAAAAAACCTGTGGTAGGAGTTCATGTGCACATAATCTGTTCTGGTGGGTCAGCAATGGCAAAGGAGGGCAAGTTCTAGTGACTTCAGTAAGTCTAGTAAAGGAATACTTATTACCTCCTTGGACTCATACGGTATCTATTCCTGTTGTTTTTACACCCATTTCCAGGATGCCAGAAGAATTTCTAAGCGAATTTATTAGCATTATTATGGTATTTGGATATCCAACTTTTGTCAGTCAATGGCATTTACAAATTCAGTGGCTCTTGTGTTCTGAAATCACATCGAATAAAGGAGACGCACTGTCAGAATAAATGATTATAGCTGTGACTTATTTGAAAAATAAAATATAGATGAGATGGAAGATGGTGGAGATGGAAGCCATCTGAACAAAACCAGTCTTTTCCAAAGAAGTAGTAGGCTTTCAGATAATGAAAGTAGTGATAATAGATAGATCAAACAGAAGATAATGGATAGAATCAACAGGAAATGTCACAACTGACTTGGAAATACTGCTGGAGGTTGGTTGAACTTCATGCATGAATTATTTGCTGGGATTATTTTCATCAACCTGTAGCAGTGTCCTTGCTGGGATAACAAGAGGCAGCAGGCTGTTGGAACAGAGGAGCAGGCACAGCACAGATGGCCCAAAGGCTGCTAGGGTATAGCTGAGCTGTAAAAAAACCAGAAGCAGCCCACCAAAAACCCCAGAGACACCAGCAACTTTATCAGCTTTTTGACTACTGGATGTGTCTGGAGGGCTGGTGGCAGAAAGCACTTCAGAAAGCCATGGTGCCAAGCTAAATGCAGATACCATTTCTTTAAACATGCTTTTCTTTTACCCACACACAACTCTAACCAACTAAATTGAATTGCAGACTGGGAAAGCAAAAAGGCAGAAAGAAGCTGGTGAGATTTCTGGTTCTTAACATTTGCGGGGAAATCTGGTGTCCTGGGAGTATGTTGGTGGGCGTATTTATGTCTTGTTTCAGCAGCCAGAGCATGGCTGTACTCTCAGAAGTCACAGTTAATGCTCTGGGAGACAAATGCAAGGTATCACTTCCATGCCAGCTGTACTGTGTTGTTTGTCACTCTTTTCAGCACAAAGCCATTGCCTTTTTTATTTTCTATCACTTTTGTAAGCTGAAAGAGAATGGGGTTGTATGGAGGGAGAGTCACATGAGAAGATTATAAGGTAATTTTTCCATTTTTGTTATAAGACAGCATCTTAATCTCAGCAAGAAACCTCCATCTGCAGTTTTCCAGGAATCTTTTTCTTTAAAAAGATGTTTTCAGGATTGATTGGGATCAGGTGTGCAGTGCCATGTGATTCAGGCGTTACTATGGTGACCACTCTTTTAGATAGGATGTCAGAGACTATAACTGTGCTTAAAAAATCCCATGCACAGTGTGATAACCTGCACGGAAATAAGCTGTGACCTCGCTCAGACCTAGGTCCATCTGTGTGAATTTGCTGACTTGTGACTGCAAGACACTGAAAATTGCATACTGGTGTTTGGGGGAGATTTCTCTCTCCTCTGCTTTTCTGTGTGATAAACAGGCAGGATTTTCTCTATGGTATAAAAGGAGTGACTAAATCCTTTTGACCACCATCCCTCCCCAGCGTCCTTTGGGTCTGTGGCTCTTTCTGTGTCTCAGACTAGCAGATTTGCCCAGTTGGTGCTTTGCTGTTGTCCATGTGGCTCTGCTTGTGTCCACCTTGTGCTAGGGCATGTGAAAAAAGGTGGTTTACTGCCATACTGGCATCTGTGTGGCTGTACTGTGGACAGTGCCAAGCCCAAAATGCTTTCTCTGCCCTTGACAAATTTCTGACCAATGATTAAAATCAAATTGCCCTTCAAAATGCCGCTTGCTCCTCACCCTTTGTTTTTCTTGGGTCCTAACACTGCAACCACACATTTGCCTTTTTTTTTACAGTGCAGCTGGCAGTAATGTTATACCCATTCATCAGCTTGTGTGGGGTTAGGGGCACAGGTTAATCGGCCCCTTTGTCCATACACTGCTTTTGTCTGTACAAAGGTAGCTTGACCTTTTGGCTACCACAGCCTGTAGATTCCTGTGTTTCTGCTTCAGGCCAAGTAAGTTGCAGTTGACTTGAAAAGTAATAAGCCCACAAAGCTTCTTAGCTTGCATTGTGCACCAGTAAGATGGAAAGAAAAGAGAAGTTGGTAAGAAGTGAGGAAACTATAACATGAGTTCAAGGTCAAGAGACAAGTGCTGAAGGACCAGTAGAGTTAGAGGGTAATGTGCCTTCCTGTTCCTCTGTCCCAGCTACTGCTTCTCAGCAGCAGCAAGGAGCTCCAGGCTCACCCCCTATGGTTGCATTAGGGAAGATGGTAGGAGCAGCAGAGGGGATCCTGGTTTTGATGACTTGCTCTCTTTTTGCTTCGTTGTTCTTCTCAGAGGGCCTAGACTCAAGGCCATGGCACCACAGCATACCTACAGGAATGTGCCTCAGTGTATCAGGCTGTTACAGGAGATCGGATGCCAGGGAGAGGTCTACTGTCAGAAAAGAAAATTTCCCTGATGAAAGAAAGCTTTCTGGTGAAGTCTTGCACATTCCTTCTATTTTAATAGCACTTGATCCTTTAAGTTGGTAAATAATTTCAGCTCTCCCCAATATCTGTATAAGTCAACAATACTCAGTACTCTTTGGAGTTAAGACTAGAAAGTTGAATATTTCGACCTGTTGTGTCCTGGTGGTCTCTCTTAAGTCTGCAACTGCTATTTTGAAAGATTAAATTAGGAGATGAGATAAAACAAGCAGTTATGGCCCCAGTTGTATAGAGTGCTTAAATATGTGGTTTTAAGCATGCGACTACAAAAATTACACTTGATTGAGTGCTCCTGTGTACTGGTGCTATGCAGTACAATGGTGTATAGTGCTACAACTTGGAGTTAAAGTGGCATTTGCTTGTCTATTGCACTTCAGTTTATTGATTTGACATTGTCCCCTATTGTATTTGATTGTCTTTTGCTAGGTAATAAGTGCGCTCTAGTACAATAAATAAATGGAACATAGTCAAATAGCTAAAGGTAAGTGTAGTTAGCAGTCCTGTAAGTCAACTTTGTCATGTCCCCACTGCATTAAGTGTGTGACCTTCAGCTGTACTGGGAGTCTTTTAGAAGCCAGAGTTACTCCAGGGGTCAAATTCTTAAACTGGGTTTTCTCATTGACTTTTCATGATATTCATTAATGAATGTGAGATCAATGAACTGTAAGGAACATTTCCAAAGATGGAAACAACTAAACCAGACCCTGATACAGGCATCAAGCAGTTTGAAAAATTAAATAACAAAAGCAGATAAAGAACAAAAGAAGTCAGACTTTGTATGGCATTGAGCACAAACACTGATGTGGAGACTGAAATCTAAGGGTATGGTAAACAAGAGCATCTGTCCTTTCAAAGACCATGTTTGTTAATAAATAACAAGCATGTTAATTGGCTGCTTTGCATCTGACTGTATAAATAATACTGGAAAATGCCAGCCAAAGGTACTACAGACAGGAGGGCGAAACACTGAATTGCTTGGCATAGAAGTGAGAGCTTCCACAGCTGGTTCCTTATTTGAGAAAACTGTGACGTGGGAAGTGACTTAACTTACTGCTTATTGCCTGATTCTTTGTGGTTTTACTTCTCTTTCCCTGATTTCTTGCTTCTTTGTGGGGAAGGATTTTCCCTTCTGATTTTGCTGTGTTCCTCTACGCAACAGAAACACACAACAGAAAGCCATCTGGAAGCCAGACTCAGTGCCAGCCCTATTCAGAATAAAAAAGCTGACTTTTGATGCCTGATTTGGATTACCACATGGTCTGCTCTACATGTCTCACAGCTGAACTGGAAATCTGTCACCATGCCCAGTTTACAAAAGATGGAGGCTCTTAGAATACCAAGTCCTGCTGGATCAGTTGATAGTTCCCAAGCTTTTGCACCCCTGTCAGAGTGAGCTGCTCAGCCTGAAAACTCTTGGTAACTGTGACCTGTGTATCCCGCTTTCTGCATTGTCTGCAACAAGCTAAACATTACTCACTAAGGAAGGCGTAATGACATACTGGGCTGCTCTCATCAGACCGGTAGGGAAGTCTGTTCAGTTTTGCTCCTGTCCTACCAAAAGGATGTTGATAAAGTGGAACAGGAGACCATCAAGATGGTCAGGGAAAGAACTTTTGCCCTGTGAGGAGAGGCTGAGGGACTGGGGGTTTGTTTAGCTTGGAAAAGACTTTGGGGGGACCTAAGACCAGCCTTCCTATACCTGTAAGGTGTTACTGAGAAGATGGAGCCAGGCTCTTTACAGAGTCACACAGCAGGAGGACAAGAGACTGTGGTCATGAATTAGAACAGGGCAGATTCGGGCTTGAGGTAAGGAAAAGCCTTTTCTTCATGAGGACAGTCAAGCCCTGGCACAGGTTGCCCTGAGAGGTTGTGAGTCTCCATCCTTTGAGATATTCAAAAGCTGACTGAACAAATCCCCGAGTAGTGTGGTGAGAATGATTGACACTGCTTTAAGCAGGAGGTTGGAGTAGATGACGTCCTGAGGTCACTTCCAACCTGAAATACTCTATGATTTTGTATCGCTGTGTTTTCAGCCTTGCTTTATCCTCTACTTGTCGCTTTGTCGCAGACACCTCCTGGCTACGTAGCCTGTCCCACTCCTAGAGGTCTACAGGTAATGCAGGATATCTCTGCTGTTTTCCACCAAGTGAGCCCTGTGTGCTGATTTTGAGATGCTGACAAACTCCTATTTTGACAAAACTCTACATTGTCTTCATGAGAGAGTTGCTTAGCCAGGACTTGTAGGCAACTGTCCCAGCAGGAAGGTTTTTGCTTTCCTTTCATGCTGTCATCTATTTTATTTAGAATGATGTTCTGTTGTCTTTAGCATTGCTGCTCATCTGGAAGCTAGTATTTAACTTCTCAAAGTGATGGCTGGCAAGAAGCCATAGCAATAATTAGCAGGAAGGCAGAACTACATTCCAACAAACACTTAGCTGAGGTAGTTGAGTATAATAAAAATGAAGTTATTTCTGCTTCAGCAAATGAAGAAATAATACTGTCTAATGTTCTAGCCCCAAATAAGTTCAAAGAACTTGTACTCAGGGTCCAAAACAAAGTGGAGCAATTTCTGGGAGCGGGAGCAGGAAATGAGCCAAAGACAGTGGATTTAATTTAGGCAAAAAGACAGATGGGGGAAAAAAAATTAAGCCACATACAGCAAAACAGTAGCCATTGGCAAGAGACGGAGTGACTTCCTGCATCAGGGAAGTATAAAATGTGTCTGATGACCAGTCATCACCTTGACTGATTCTGTACCAGAGTTAACTTGTTTTCACTCTAAAAGGGGTGATTGCGCCTTTTCTTGTAGACATTTTAGAATATTCCTAAATTTATTTGCGTTTGATATTCTGAAGCAAACATCAGCAGATTGTGGCCTCTGAGAAGCCACCAGAGTCTGCTTCCCCCCAGACCTTTCTTCATGTCTCATGCACACCTATTACGAACATACTGTTCATAAAGTATTCAGGAAAGTCAAGCAGGATTCCTTGCTTTGATTTAATTAGGTTTTTTAGTTGTCTCAGAAGCAGTGACCGTAATTCATTTTCACCTATGCAGAACTCTTTTTTTTAGAAGACTAAACAGAATAAAGTTGAACTACTTTGTACTCTTCCTAATTATGCTGTTTGTTCCCTCCCCCTCCTCAGCTGACAGAAAAACACAGCTTGTGGGGTTTTTTTCTTGAGCAGCAGAGTCAGAATCCATGCAGAATGGGCAGATGCAAAGACATCTTCTGAAATGTGCCCATGAATAGTGTGAAATAATGACTTAATAATAAATGTGAAATAAAGTTACAGGAATTGTGGAATTTATTTTCTTTCCTAAAATTAAAGGGACTTAAAGGTCAGATTTCTAATATGGATTGGTGACATATAAAGTTTCTAAAATTGTGATAAAGTATATAACAAGGATACTTCCTTTTGGGCCACTGTTGAATGTTTGGTATTGCATCTTTTCCCCAAAATTGTTACTTTTGGAGCTGAAATTTGTTAGATTGGCTGACAATAAGCAGAGCAAAGGGTCTCTCCCAGAAAACACAGGGGCTTAGGTTGACAGAGGTAGGATCATCAGTTTGTCTATCAAAAGTAATTTCATTTCATCCAGTTATGCTACCTGACAACTGGTCATCACTGTTTGCAGTTGCTAAGAGTTCACCAACTTCAAATTTAGGGATTAACTCGGGATGTGCCTGAGAACTTCTCCCCAAAAAAGCAATGCAAACAAGCCTTTGCAGAACTTGAGTAAATAGGCTTTCTGTTTGGTGAGGGGACCAAAACCAAGGGCCTTTTCCTGATGTATGATGAAGTACATGTTGTCATCAGTTCAGACATCACTGTGTGATGATCCAGCTCTTGAACTCAGTGCGGCTTGTCAGCATTCAGGGATTGAGGTGGTAGTAGGAGACACACAGGTGATGTAGAAGTGATAAACACAGAAATTGATGCTCAGTTTCCAAAATAATTGCATAATTATCTTCTATTTATTTTGGACATGCTGGTGGTCCATTTTTCTCGAGTACTGTATGTCTAACAGCTTATGTGGACCTTCTTTACATTTTTCAGGGCTGTAACTCCAGTATTCCTGACAAACTAATGTATACCATGCCTTTAAACTTCACCAAAGGCTGGCATGAGGCATATTTTTTTTCCTGAGTGTGATTGTGTTAAAACTGTCTAAAAACTCTCCAGAGTAAATAATGACTTTTTGAGTTCGGTACATGCAAATAATACATGTAATTGAAAACTAACTCTTCAACTTTCTTTTAATCCCATTCCTTTCTTTGTAGGTCTGGTAACTCCTCAATGGCAGGGACAAATTCTAGTAACCATTCACCTAGGGGAGTAAGGAAAGTAAAAGTATTAGTTGTGGTGAGTCAGCATAGCATGTAGTAACAGAGGCAGTTAAAACTGCCCTATTATCAGATTAGCAGGTCTGTGTTGTGATTGATTTCGTTTACCTTCAGTTACAAAAAATATGTAAATGTCCTAAGATGTTATGCGACTGTTGTCTCCAAGAGAACAGCGTTTTGTTGGGGTCCTCCTTAGTGCTCTCTTTATTGGGATTTTGCTAATGTAATATTGGCAATGCAAGGAAAATATTATTTCGGAGAAATACGCAGCAGTTCCTTGCAGCATGGTCAATGTTTTTAGTATCAAGTCTTACTTAAATAAACATACAGTGTTTTCCTTTACTTTTGTTTCAGTTTTACTCATGTTTGGTATAACCCCTTTCTAACAGCTCAGTGCTGCGGACACTTTTTATCCGGTCAGTTGGGAGCTAATTAGAGAAGACAAGTAAGGATTTATGGTTTGTAGAGACAAAATGAGCACAGTTTCTACAGTACTCAGCTGGAAAGGTGGAAGTTGTGCGTATTAGGCTGACTCCAAGGCCTCTTTCTTCCTGTATAAGAACAGTCACTGCATAAATTACAGAAGCAGTGTTTAGGTTTCAAGCATATTTTTTCTCTGTTTCAGGTGTTGGCTTGACTAATGCCAGTCCTGACCCCAACTTCTGTGACATATTTTTTCTCCACTCTCCAAGAAAGCATTGTATTAGAGATTAAAGTGTAAAGACTAGGGCAAAACATACGTTGATGTCAAAAGAGCAGAATTTCAGCTACAAAACCTCTGCACAGTGGAAAGTGCTATTGCTCAACTTAATCTCTTCCCTAGAGATCAAAGCATTCACTTAAGAGACAGCAGCTCAAGGCAGTTTTTCTTCAAATCACTAGGTATTCTCCTCTGGGCATGTTTTCGAAAGGAGGAATGAACCCTGCCTAGTGATTTGAAGGAGTTGTTGCAGAGGGTAGGCTGAAGTGAGCTGTGAGTAGTTGTGAGTGCTTGCTGGCATCCCAGAGCAAGGCATGTGATGGGTAGGATCCCTAGGGATGCCCTTCTCCCAGGTATTACCTGTTGGTTAGTTCCAGGTGGCTCTCCTTTCATTAAATTTGTAGGGTGAAGCAATTTTCTGAAGCATCCAACTTGGCAGAGGAAACTTTGGAATCTAGTTCTTTGGTTTGGCTTTTTTCTACTTCACAGGTCTGGTACCTCAAGCAAAGGTGTCATGGAACCTGTCATACATGCACATGCTCTTGGCCAGAGAGTGAAGAAAAATCCACTCCCTGATGCTATGAAGAACTGCAGTTTGTGGAACAAGAAAAGAGGCAAATGAGGTCCAGGGACAGTAGTGGTCCCTCATCATCACCACAGAAGCTTGACTTCACATATGGCTGCTTGCAGTAGGCTTAACTCCACCTTTATTCACTTTGTAGAAAAGTGGGGTTTTATCAGCTGTGGTATGACCCTGAACAGTTCCATATCCAGTGAAATTTCGAGATGTTTCTTTTCATTCCTAGTTGTCTCACCTTAATGGCTATGGCAAGAGCATTCAGCAAGAAAATAATTTGGATGATACGTGTCCTCAGACATCAGTGTAGGAGATGTGGAGGTATCCATGCCTAATAATACAAAATAAAGGCAACTTAAATAACCTGAAATGCCTTTATATGCATCTTATAAACCTAAGAGCATTCTGGACTTCAACCCAGTAATATATCTCATGGTCTAATTTTCATTTCTTTAAAAACTTCATACAAGGTAATTTGGTTGGTCTATAAAAGGTCTTAATTGAGCTTCTCGAATTCACTAAACTCATGTTGAGAAGTTAAAAAAATAATAAATAGAACTTCTTACTATAGGAAAAGTCAGCAAGTAAAGGTCTCAGCAATATTATTTGGAAAATAAATTTCTTGAACTGAGAAATTTAAAAGCGGTTCCTTAATAAATGATGACATGCCAGAATAGACTTTCCACAACCCAAACATTATGTTGTTTGGGAGATCCTGAATGCTGCCAGTGCTGCAAAACCAACAAAGTTTATCTGAGTTTACAGCAAATAGTCTGTCCTTACATATGTAATGGGCAAACTGTCATTAAAGCATCCTGCTGCATATTAGGAAGCTCTTAGATCATTAGTTTATCTGGCACAAAGCCACTTGCCAAAATTTTAAGTGTGAACGTGTGGTTGCTGAGTCACAGTTTTGGAAGCTGCAGTAGCAGTTCAGAAGAATCTGTCCTTTAGCTGGTAGAAACCCTGGAGAGCTGCAAAGATGTATAATATATATGCTTTTGAACTTTAAAATAGAAAAGAGAGAACCCATCAACAGACCTTCTGTATGTGCATGTTGTTTTCTTCCTCTCCTCATCACTTAGGTAACTATAAACCAGCTAAAATCAACACATAAAATGTCAGGTTTGAAAGGGCATGTATGCAAAGAAAGCGTTTTGGGCTAAGGATGTGGTTCAGAGCACTGACTGTACCAACAGTTTGTCCAGTAATACCAGCTGAACTAAAAAGCATGCGGTTTGGTCTTCAGGTGAGCGATAGATTTTGAACAAGAGAGCATTTTAACTTGAGATAAGAGTCACAATTTTGTGCTTCCCTGCTGATACCAGGCTTGATTTATTGAAAGGAGGTGGAATAGAGGAAAGAAAATAGGCTGGAAAGGGGGCTAATGGGGCTTTAGCCATTGCATTACCCCAGCTGGAGTGTGTGTGTGTGCATCAGCGTGGTGACAACCACATACTTCCTTTCCACTGCTGCAGCACAGGTAGGTGTGACCCTGGTAACATATTCTGTCTGCCTTTATTCACGCTAGTCTCTTCAGATCCTGGTTCTTAATTAGAAACCCATTCTTGCTTTACCTTGCCAACTATACTTGTAAAATAAATGAAGCAGATCTCATAACCAGTGGGCAAGGACAGTTACGTTATTGAAGTTTCTTCTGGATAGTGTTAATTAAGCAAACCCAATAAAATAGACATAATCAACAGGCACAAGAAGATGACTAATTTTACAGAGTGCTAAAAGCTTCGGGGGAACTTGCAGTTCCCTCTATTGTATCAGCTACTGTTGCAGAAATGTTGAGGTGGAGGTTGAGAAGTGGTACAATTTATTTTGCAGTATTTTGAAATCCAGTAATCTCTCCATGACAAACCCCTATCTGCTTCAAAATGCTGATCTTTCTTTGTATTATTATTCTAATGTCTTTTTGGAGTAGTGTTTTTATAACTAGCACCTGTGGAACAGGCAGAGATTCTCTGAGCCCTTCACAAAGCTTGTACTGGGTTTCATGAAGTATTATCACTTAATATGAAAGTGTAGAGGGAAGAAGAGAGAGAATATGGGGAAGAAAAGATTGTACTCAGCAAGTGCTGAACTGTTGAATAGATAAGTGTAGACTTTAGTGTGGTTTCACACTGTACCCAAACAAATAGTAAGTGATTTGAAGGCTAACAGTGTAACCATTTAAACAAATTGTTTCCTTTTTTCTCTTCTTTTTATGTCTAGGTTAAACATTTGAAATAGAAATGATACCATACCAAAAAAAAGAATATGTATCTAGGCAAATTAATTTCTGTTTCTGCTACCAGACTTTATGATCCCACTGTCATGCACTGAAATGTCGCACTTTAACTTCAGTAACTAAGTAGTTGGCTAATGTGAACAGTTTGTGCTAAGACCCCTGTTTCAACTGCCCCGGTGTACATCCAGAGGAATGTAACTCCTGTCAGATTGCTCTAGATTTACAGCAGTTGAGTTTTAATCAGCTTGGGTCCTCTGTACTGGAAGAAACCTTTCCAGTGGTAAATAAAAACCCACCTTCCCCCCAGTCCCCCACCTGTGAGTGACTGACCCTTGACAAATGTCAGGTGGAAGCTATCTTGACTTTGTACAAAATGTTGAGTCATTTCCTCAACTGAGAAGTTAATTTTTCTTCAGTGTGCCTTTCCTTTTTTTCCTCCTGCTGACGTACGCTGCACGCGAGAAGCTTTTTTTACTTGTATAGCTTCATTTCAGCCTTTCCGATTTTTAAAAGCAGGAAGGCTTTTCCAGTGGTGATTTGCTTCTCTGGTAGTTGTGTGACAGCCGGTTATTTTTGAGGAGACAGTAGAAGCCAGAGCTGCTGGCACCTTCCTGGATGTTCCTCTGTAAGATTGTCTACAGCTCGAGTGGTGACTTTCTTCTGTAGCTTGCGCTCAGCCCTGCTTCAAGAAAGACCGTGCTGTGGGGCTGAAGGCATGCCTGAACCGTGAACTTCAAGGTACTTAGCATTTTGGGGGGCAGACTTGGGCAGATTGCCAAGAAAACATGCTAGGTGACCCTCTTCCCTGCAGACTGGTTGGTTCCCCGTGCAAATCAGCTGATGGCTAATACAAAATTAAGCAGAATACTTATTTCCAGGGAGCTTTCTTGTGTGCTGTGAAACTCTGCGTGTAGATGCTGAAATATTAACTCTGTTGTAGACATGCTGAAAATGTGATGGGAAAGTATTATTTATCTTGTAATAGTGTGAAAGCAGTTTTTGTGCCATAGTTACGTGTTGTTGCTTTGGACAGCAGAATGCCCTTGAACAGACACAGCTTGCTTTCTTACCTGGTGTCCAGGCAGCCGTTGTCACCTTTGGGGTGAATGTAGCCGTACTGCTGGTGCAGAGAGATTCACCTTCCTTTATAGGAGGATGGAGAAGTCATTTTATGACATAGTTGTTAGGTACTTATTTTTGTACCAGAAATGCCCTGAATGGAAGGGCTGAGGTCCAAAAGTATACCTGTAAGGCGTGTCCTCCTGTATGTGGATTTGTAGTCTCTTTGTTTATTTTATATGTGTTCAAGTTTTGTTTCCCTCTTGGCAACGGTTCAGCTTTCCCTTAGTGTTTTGCTGTAGTCAGCTGAAAGCCAGACATTGAGATCATGTTCTAGTTGTTTCTGGGTGTCTCTGGTATTCATCGGCCCTTTTTTGCTGTTCTGTAAGTAGCTTTTTTCTTATGCTCTTATTCGATCTATTCTAACATTTGTGTTCTCTACCTTTTTTAGGCTGTTTTAAAAATATCTTAACAGGGTTTATAAGCATCTACCATTCCTAATGACCTTTAGTTAAATAGCTGTGCTTGTTTCCATACTGCCTTGACCAGACTAAGCAAACAGAGAAGTTCCCATTTTTTTTAAAATGTTTGTAGCCTTGCCAATGTTCTCCCGCTTGCTGGGCTTTACACATTGTAGAAACCGTCTATTCTAGGCTTCCTTTGAAACACTAGAGTAAGCATCTTGTTAGGTATATTAAATGTGGATATAAAAAAACCAAAGGGCTCTAGATTAAAAAACAAAAGGACTCTAGATTAAGTGTTCAAATTTTGTTCTTTGACTGTGGCTGTCAGAGTTTTTGGGGGTTTCCTGCTGAGAAGTTCAGAAATGGGTTTGGTTTCTCTGTGGGTGCGTCTCTTCCTTCTTCAGAGGGGAAGAGGGATTCATCAGGTGACACTGTTCATGTGGCCCTTCAAACGCAGATTGTCAGGTCAGCCCTGTAGAGACGTCTGTATCACAGCCAAGTTTCTGGAGCTCTCTGTGACCAGGAGAAATCTGAGATGGAACACTGAATACAGCTCTGAACGGGGGACAGATACCTGCTTGTGCTTGGACGTGGCCTTCACACAGTCCTCACAAATTTGAGGGACTCTTCGCAGTTTAGGGAGGAGTGCTGAAACTTCTAAGGCGGGAATAAATCTTGCTCTTTCTTCCCCCTCCCCCCCATCAGAATGAATGAGCAGGGCTTTTGTGAAGGGACATCTGCAGAGGTTTATTTTCTGTCAGCTCTCTCCTAAACCTCTGTTTCATTGAACAAATCTGTAGTGGTTTGGTTGATGTTATAAGGAACAGAAATGTGACCCATAGTTTCAAAATGAGTATAGCATAGGTCTGTTCGGTAAAAGGTCTTGTCTTTTCATCTGCAATCAAGAAAATTCACAATTATTTTGCTTTTTTTTTTGAGGAAAACACAAGAGATAAATAAAGCAGACCTTTCCATTGTTCATTTTAAAGTGAGCCATAAAAATGTAGCAGAGAAGACCAGAGAAAAATGTTTCCCATGGTACCTGTAGTCTTTTGTAGCTGTTCAAGAACAAGAGGTCATCTGCAGGAAAAGAAAAAAAAAACAACAAAACCCCCTTGAAATCACACCATCTGCAGTTCTCAACCCAGATTCATGCAAGACTCTACGGAGGAGATGTGGGCTCTACTCATGTCCAATCTTGAGTGGAGTTTAGAAAAAGAAGAATCCACCATCTCTAAGGATATGCACTCATCAGGAAAGCACAGGAAGCATCCTTCTTATTTTTGACCTTTCAAAGATAATAGGTCTTAATGCAGAAGTAAATGCCAGTATATAAAACAAGGAGTAAATGTTTTTTTAATGCTGCAACATTAGCATAAACCCCCAAAGATCTGCACTTGTCGATCAGTATAATTTCCAGGTTTTGGTTTGAAAAGCTCAGCTCCATTCTTCTACAAACAAAACTCCCATGGAGTTTCCGTTAAGCAATGCAATTAGGTCTGTGTGTTGCTGCGAAAGATGCATCTTTGTAGCATGTGTTCTCCAAAATGATCTTGGTGTTGATTTTAGTCTGTGTAGAAACAGAAGTATCAATTTGCATAAAGATTCACTCAGTAGTAATGCCTATCTGTTTTTCTCCTTCTCTCCCTTTCTGTGCTTAATAAGACAAAACGGGAAAAAATCCACTTCTGAGGAATTTGCATAGGAAAAAAAGGAGAGAGATTAAGTTACACTGCTGGGTGTCAGGGTGTAAAATAACACTGGCAAAGCTAAAAAAGGAAATGTTCAGAGCTCATAGACATTTTTAGAAGAGGTCATTAGCTTAGCTGATGGGAAAATTTTTTTCTGAGCATTCAGCAGTTCCTGAGCTCACACATGTTACACAGGTATATACACACTGGCCAAATGCCAAGGAGGCTGCAAAATCCTAAGAGGAACTTGCAAAGGTGGTATTTCCAATTAAACATAAAATCCAAAGGCTACCAAATGTCAGTGCTGAAAAGTAATCTTTAATCAACTGGAAATGGGTTCTTTCGGGTGCCTCGTTCCTCGGCATCGGAGTGCCTTCCATGAGCGGATGAAATGGCAGATGTGATTAACTCCCCTTCTCTGGGTTGTGTTGTTCATTTTTCTGTCTTTCTGGGAGGAGGTTCACGTGTGGAGCTACCTTGGGGAAGAGCCTCTGCAGGGACAGTGTAGGTTCTTGCTGTGGGCAGGGTGGGAGAGGCTGGCACATTCTGCATGGAGTGAGAGTGTCCTGAGGGGTGTGTGGGGAATTCGGTGCTGTAGAAGGACAGAGAAAGAGGAGGGAAGGTGTTTGCTGTCATGGGAGGGCAGGAGGAGGGGAGGCAGGGCTGGTGCTGCATCTTTCAGGGTAAGGGAGGGAGGAGTGGAGGTGGAGGATGCTCCATCTGCATGGCCTGTGTGGCTGCTAGGGTTTGACCATCTTGGTCTCAGAGCCAGATGAGGGCACAAAGGAACCACCCTCCTGTGATAAAGCCAAGCAAGGTCTGGGCTTTCCTGTCCTCCTGACATTTTGAGAAATGCCCTGTACCACTGGGGCTGTACACAGGCTCTTTCTAGGGTGAGGACTCCCGGTGAGGTGTTTGTGTGCTTGTGGGGATGAAACCAGCAAGTGTGAACTTGAGAGGTAATGAAGAGCCCAACCATCAGAGCTCATAGACCCACAGAAACTCCAGCTGACTGTCCTCCCACCCTGTGCCAGCCCCTGACTACAGGCAACAACCCTTTGGCGGCAGTTGGTGGGCTCTCTCTTGCTTGGACTTAATAAAAAAGTTGGTTAAAATTGATGTGATTCAGGAACAGTGTAGTTCCAACAGACCCTTTTGCAGTGGAAGTGCAAATTCCTTTGCGATGGAAAACAGTTTTCAGTATGAAAATCCTATCCAATTCTGCTCCAAAGGAAAGCAAAGCAAAAACGTTTGTTCAGATAGATCTTGCTTGTTGCTTTTGCTACGCCTTGTGGAAGAATGGCTCTGGTCTGACATGGCAAAATTAAACCCATTTCTCAGTCCGAATATAGCAGACTAAATGTTAAATCCAAAGTAATAGACAAGAAGAAAGCAAGCTGATTGTTAAACTTTTAAAACCAAAAGCTTCACTATGTCGACCTCCCAACTCATGTTGCTTGTATGACAAACAGGAGCAAGAGTTGATGGCTTTCTTATATTTTGATTTCTATCTTTCCACTTTTCCTTAAGCATCAATGGCCCATGTAGATTAAGAAAGCTAAATAACAGTTCTATGCCTGGTGGTATTCCAGCTAAAATAGCTGGAGAGTCCAGCCATACTTCATTCAAGTCATTTATAAAAGGCACATTGTAGCTTTCTACTGTTCATCTTTTAAATGATCCTGTATGTACTGGTTGTTTTCCCAGCCTCATTATCATTTGGGGTATGAGTACACCGGGTTTGGTCCTTATTTGAAGCACTTTATCCAGGTGTTTCGATAGCCGGGCATGTTTACTGAAGGATCATTTACCAAAATGGAAAAGGCTCTCTTAAAGCCATCTGCCTTAATTAGAGTTCATTTTAACGGAAATGATTTAAAATACATTCATTCAACTGTGTGGAAATTATCTGACTGGCAGTCCAGTACATGCCTTGGAAATGACTGTTTGGTGTTCTTGAACAACAGGCAGGGTATCGTATTTGGAAATAAGGATTTGCTTTTAGGCCTTACTTTTTTGAGAGACAATAATTTTACTCAATTGCTGAGCAACCTCAGGGAGATCATAAAATAATTTCCTTAGTATATTTTAAAAGAATTTTGATCAAAAAATGTCTATTTTACCAAACTAATCTAAACCCATGAAGCTCTAAGATAGGAAGACTGTTTTAATGTCCTAGGCTAAAGGCATTGGAGGGTAATAGAGATGATTCATACTTTCATAAAATAGAAGTATATTGAAAGACTAAAGAAGTTAAACCAAATGAATCCCAGGTGTAATTCTATTAACTTCTTTAGGCTTATAACTAGTATGAATTTCACTTGTTAGACCTATTCTCATAGGAAAAAGAGACACACTGAAATAGCATGACATTCAGGGAGGTTTATCAATCGCTGTGATCAATGGTATTCTTTCAACAGAGACACTGAGGAAACAAATGGAGTCAGCTAAAAATAGGAAGGCAGGAGCAAGTGTAGTACTGCAGATGAACCCTTCACCTGAAGTGTAAAATTAATCTAAAATAAGTTGCAAGGAAAAAGTTCTTAGTGTGTACCATGGCTAATCAATATAGCCTATCATTAGTCCTCAAGAGATTGTGGGTTTGGGGTTATTTTTTTCATTTATTTGAAATTCTATTTCACCAGTGCTATTCAATTGAGCAGGGTAGAGCTTATTCCCAGAAAATTCAAGGACAAGATGTTCCCAAATATTTCTGCCCCAATGTTCCCTATTCTGTGGAAATTTTGATAAATTTTCCCTCCAGTCTCAAAATTTCCTGGCGGCGAAGTAAATCTGAGGCTTGTCTTGTTCAGCTTGGTTGTGCCTGTGCGTGTGTAAATACCCTGTGGTCTCTGATCGCTAAGGTGCAGTCAGAGACTTTCTGGTGCAGAGAAATAACCAAGAGATTGTATGGGCAGGTGTCTGATCCACTGGAGACAGCTTTTATCTCCAGATCCGAGTGGGACAAATCCCATCCAGTGAGCTGCTCCTGAACGTCAAAGAGCACATTCCTCATGCTGTCTCCTGTCTCTATTACCAGATTTCAATGGAAGCAACAGAAGCTTTGCAATTAGATAAAGCGCGGTGCATGCATAACTGCAGGATCAAAATGCAAACCTATACTATAGGATATGTTTGAGTGAATTGTAATTGATCTATTTTTTTATAAGTTAAACTCTATTGTAAATATAATTGGAAAGTCTTGTGAATCAAGGTCATTATTTAACTTAAATTATAGGTCTAAAGGAAGACACATTTCTCAAATCTCAGTTTTCTTGGTGAGTCACCATGGGATGGGGCAGATTTTTCTATCTGTATTTTCATTAAATTCAGTAAACAGGACTACTACCAAGATTGAACAGTTATGCTCTAGAGGATGTGACCTGAGTGGAATTGTATTAGAGTAAGCATGAAGTATGTTGGAGAATGAAATGAAAATTAAAATGAAAAATTATATATTTAATATTGAAGAAATGCTGTATCTGAAGCAAAAATATAGGCTAAAGCATAAGTAAAACATAAATGGAACATATAGAAATGGGAACTGAGGGTCCAGATTTGTATTGGAATTCACATGCCAAATGGCTGTTTTCTGCCTGGGCTCAAAGTCATATTACTGTGAAAAGCACAGTGATCTCTGTTGGTTCATCTTCTCCTGAAGGCAAACTGAAATAAAATTATTTCATAGAACTTTTAAGCACCTGTGGTGGCCCAAGGACATCGTCAAGACTAAGTTTTTAAGGAGAAAAAATACCTTTTATTAATTAGAAAAATATAATTGGAAGAACGTTTGGGTATACCAGGTTTTCCTCAAGCTGAGATGGCTTTATAGAATTATACTACAATAGTTCACTTATATTTGCAAATCCAAACACCTTTTACTACCCTTGAACTGAGTTATAAAATAATATTTTATTAACTAACTAAAAATTTATTGAGTTGAGCAAACACAATATTCTTTCCAACATCCTATCCAGTGAAGAATGCCAAATGAAGTATTTTGGACTGGGTTTCCAGAAGCATTCATGGATGAGCCAGAAGAATAGTTCAGGAAATCTAGATAATTTGTGGAGTAGAATCATCTAAAGCAAGAGATAGAATAAATAAATATTGGGGAAAACTGTTATGCAGAGCTTCATGATGAAAGCAAAGAAAGCTGAGACCCCAAGAACCATGTTTGAGTGAAGTGTTGGGGTGATGTCTGCTAAACGTCTTGGCAGCTCTCAGACTGGTATTTGCTGTTTGTGGATAGGGTGGAAGAGATGCTCAGATCAACAATAAACACTAGTGAAATAGCTTGTTACCAGCTGCTTTATCTTTCAGGCTGGTGCTTAAGGAAACTAGTTGAATAATAAAAACTTGGAGCATTAGGTTTAAAATTCACTCTTGACAAAGACAGGCAGGCTTTGTTGCTGTCCTAAAGAAAATAGAATTAGCTTTTAGTGGTACTTAGTACTTTGAGTGCTCAGTAAAGAGTTGAGGGTTAAGCTAACTTTGCTTTAAATGCTATATCCAGATCTCTGTAAGTAAGTAGCAATTAATTACTGTTTCACCTAAGTTTTTTTGTGGTTTGGTTTGTGTTGTTTTTTGTTGGTGGTCGGTTTTTTCTTTTATTATTAGAACAGACTGCTATGAGTAATTTTTGGTCTGGAAATAGTGACTTCTCCTTGTGTGCGCTTGGCACCATGAAACCAGAATGCAGAAATGAAAAATTGAAATAGGAAAGTTTTACTTCAACTTAAGGAGAGTGGTGCTTTGATTTGGTTACACTTTAGCTTTTCCAAAATGTTTATCAGACGTGAACCATACCATTACAAGACGGAGTATCCTCTCCTCTCTTCAGGCCAAGAAGCACTAAGGGGTGTGACTGCAAAATCGGCTAAACACAAGTATTTCCACATCAGTAAAGTGCAGCTGAAGCTGATCAGGGAAGAAGTCCACCACACATAGGGCAGGATGCTTCCCAGGTCTGATTCAGGACATAAAAAATACAGCTCATAGTTTTAAAGGAGGAAGAGTCATAGAAATGCAGAATATATATAATTATGGAATGTTATCTGGCCATGAAAAAGACAATAAAATCAAAAGTCAGCTTTCATTTACATAACTAAAACAGTAACGTGCTTCTGAGAGTTTTCCTGGCTTTTTAATGGAAATAGTTCCATGTTTTGAAGGCTTAGGGATTTAGCAAGGTGCCTGCTGCTGTTGACATGCAATTGCTGCTCCCTGCCAGACTGTTGCCACCCAATGGCTAGATGGAGAGCAGCTCTGGCTTATGTCTTCTGAGTTTCATAATGGCAAGATAACCTTTTCACCAATCCCACTTCTGCCTCCAGGGGACCCTTTGGAGGTCTGAATCTGAAATAAACAGGGACTTTTCCCCCTGGAAGATTGCTGCTGGCAGGGTGAAAAAGAGGCACGTCTGTGCAGAAGCTTGTCTTGCAGCTGCTTGTTCTTTTGAGGGTTCCAAACCAATCAGTCTGTAAGAGTCATCACAAATACTACGTACTCAGTTAACAAGGTGTTGCAGCATGTGTCATATTAACAAAATAGTTTATCCCCCTCCAAAAAAAAAATTAATCCTTGGTGTAGTAAACTGTCCTTGTAGTTCTCTTGCAGGCTCTTCAGGTTTCCTACATGTGGGCATATTGGGGTAACTGCACACATATACTTTTAAGCAAAAAAAAAAAAAAAAGCCTGTTGTACTGCTACCTAGCTAGTTTGCTGCTAATCCATGCGTTCTGTGTCATGCCCATCTCTGTGCTCTTCCTCCAGCAGAGCTGGTCTCCTGAAACATTCCCCAGACTTTACCAAGCCTCTCTTCCTCCCCACCTCCATCCCGCTCGCCCTCCAAAGACACTCCCTGTTACTGATTTCATTTATCTTCCTCAGTAAGCTTCCAAAGCTCTCCTTTCTTCCTGTGTCCCTTTAGCTTGCCATGTAATTTATCTTGCATAAACCGTCATTTAATCTCTCCTTCTCTTTACATAAAAGCACAGCTACAGACTCCCCATGCCTTTCACTTCTCCATCATTTCGCAATAGGAAATGAAAACTCTGTGAAGCTGAATGGCCAAAATATAACAGGAAGAATTAAGTTTGTGGGTTTGATACCTTTGAGCTTCATTTCTTGTTCCATAGTAGGGGATGCATTTGATTTGTTTCCAGCATAGCTGATGCGTGAAGAGTTTCTTCCCTGTTGAACTGTGTTTCCTGTGAAGTCAGCTAAAGCTTAAGTCTGTTACTGCTTTTGGTCACTCAAGAGACATTTGGAAAGTGACTTGCTCACTTGCATGGTATTGACTTCCTTCAGCTAATGTCACTTCATTTATTACTTGCTGCAGACAACTTCTGATTAATTTGTCAGTATCACGACCCCTTGTCCTCTCTTCCTTATTTTCTTTCACAAGGGAAAAATAGTACCATTGCTTAGTAAAGCTGTTCTACCCTGTACAGGTTTGTAGAGGGTGAACCTCACCACGGCATCTGTGCATTCTCCAGAAGTGTAAAAGCAGCATGATTAATAAGTTTTTTTTCTCTTGTCCTTTCCATGAGTATAAAATTTCAGCTGCAAGTTTCAAAGTACCAGTCTAAAGAAGAAAAAAGTCCATCCCGTTTCATTTTTCTAGAAAGCGGTTTCATGCCATACCTACCTTGTACTGCTGATGTGGCATACTGGTTTACAACAGTCCTTTCAGCTGCAGTATCTATGCAAGTGCACATACACACTTTTTAGATATTGTATACAGGAGACAGCAAAAGTTAAGATATACGTGGCATTTGAAGCTGAAGCTTGGCGATGTTTGTGTTAGTCCTTAATACTTACTAAAATTAATTCCCCATCTTCAACCATTCCTCAAGAAAGCATAGCCAAGATTTATCTAGATATTGGACCCACCAAAGGGCAAAATTCATCAGCTCCTGTCTCTATACTACAGCTTTGGTCAAGGTTTTCAGATTCTGTGCCCCAAACTGATAAAGTGTGTGAACATGATCAAGATCTTGGACCTTCATTCAGTGCTTCTGAGAGCACTGAGGCAGGAAATGGAGGAATGGTGTAACCTTGGTATCCCAGACTGACCAGTTTGGGACTAGGAAAATCATGTATGGAAGCCATTTTTGCACATTATCAGTATGGGTGTTGTCACTGGTGCAAGAGTGTAGAGCAGGTCACGTATCTAGAGCAGAAGAAACACAGAAGACATATATGTTAAATGTCTGTCCAGCTGTGTACACTGCAAAGAACCAAAACTGAAAACCTGTTATACAATATACCAAACTTTCAAATATAATCCAAATAATATCATGTGTTATATGGGCTGTAACATTCAGACTGAGACAGAAGGTGTAGGACTCAGATATGCTTCTGCACTGTAGATTTACTGAGATGGAATAAAATTTAGTTTCCCTGTATGGGAAAACAACTCATGAATTTTTCAGAGGACATGCACTAGAGAGGCCATCTCTGTTGGTACAGGAAACGCACATCATCTTTCTAACATGAAATAATAAAAGGAACTCTTGTCTCAACTTCCTGATGTATTGAAAAATCTGAAAGCTAACAAGTTTACTTTTTTTCCTGAGTGATTCACTTCTAACTTTCATATAGTTAGCTATATTGCTTCTGTGTATTAAGAAAATGTGTGGTCTCCTGTCCTAAGCCCCGAACAACCGAGACTCCTTGTTTGATATAGATATGGTAAAGACTGCTTCCTTATCTTTCTGTGTGCTTCCCAGCACTAGGTTTACAAGTCTGTTACAAATGTTATTGATGTGAAAACATACGTAACAGAAATTTTTCTCACAAAAATCATTATGCGAGTGCCCAGGTTACTGTTAGTCATCATCATAATCTCTGGACTGTCTTCCTTAAAAGCATGAATGTTCCTAGCTTTTTTTTCTGTGGTCCAGTAATGCCTTAGGATAAAGCGTAAGGATGACATGGGCAGTTATAATGAGAAAGTTCCTATCCTGAGATTTTTGGGAAGAGGAGGTAAATCTATCAGGATGCAGCCGCAGCAGAAGAGGATTTGAAAGCATGGCAACTGCCTAGCAAGGAGATGTGATTTTCATTTCAGTTGCACAGTGGGAAGCATTTAATTCAGTAAGTTTTCTGTTCTCCTTACTTAGAAACTTAGGAACCTACAGGCTTTTGGAGTAAAGGTGCTTGGAGAACACATTACTTACAAGTAAATAAAAAACAACTAAACACAACTGAAAGGACTGAAGTACTTTCTGAATATAGTAAGATGCTGAAATGCATCTTGCAGTAGGAGACCATCAAGACATAAAATCAATCAGTCTGACTCTAAAAGTCCTACTTGGCTATTGTATTTTTCAGGTGTTCATGAGAAGATTTCATGCTTTCCAGTTTGTTCCTACTAAGGGGCATTCAAAAGGAACTGTTTGGGAGGTGTAGCTTTCTCTGATAGTGCAGACAGAGACTATTCGTAAGACCTAAGAAAAAAGTTTTTGAGAGAAGTGCCTGAGTGGCAAGGAGTGATGTGTTTGGTCTTTCAGTCTCCTGCACAGAGTTGCAACAATAGTAATGTCAGAAACCTTTTGAAATTTCCTGAGGAATACTTTGTCCTTCCAAGCAGAACAAAAACAGTGTTTTGTCTCTGTATAAGATGGTAGACGATCAGAAGATTTATCTACTTCCTAACAGATAGGGTGAGGAAGAGACAGCACTGTTTAATGTGGACCATGTGGGCTGTGGCACCTGCCACAAGTGAGCACCTTAAAGCATTTTTTCCCTTGCTCCTCAACACAAGTTGTTTCAGGAGACTTGTTTGTTCTTTTCCTTTGTCATTTATTTAAATAAATTCTCACCAGCTTCTGTGATTCATTTCCCGACAAGGGGCTGGCTATGCTGCCAACCAAAGAAGATTCAAAGATTAAAAAACTGTCTCCTTCAGAGAAAATCCCACTGGTAGTTTACCTGCCATTGCTTTGTCCGAGGACACTTAACTTGAATGTCTCATAGATACAGTAATAGAGTCTCACTTCTGTTTGTAGCCAGTTTTCACAAGCAGAGCATTTCTTTCCCCCTTGCACACCTGAGTGATCTGTTGTGCATTGTGGGTGGTCCTGCAGGGATTTCAGAGGCCTAGATGAGAAGGTTAACCTAGTACTCCCAAAAATCCCTTAGTGCTATGGCATGGCCCAAAAATGAGCTGCAAAGTTAGGCTGGTGCCATGGAGTACTGATGGAGTACTAGCTAAGATGCCAGTCGAAGCCTTCGGTCTCCAATTTTAGTGCGTGAGCTTTTTTGGGAGGTCCACTTGCCTTCCTGCTGTTGACCCTCTGCAAACAGCCTACATTCCTGCTCAACTCTGTTTTCCACCCAGTCCCCTTCTGCTTTTAGGTGGCCTGGGTTTTGCTATGGAAAAAAGGGAGCCAGAGATCTGCAGAACCTTCTGCTCTGGAAATCTGTCACTATTCTTTTAGAGCTGCACACCATTATTGTGGTGAGCAGTGACATGGGAGAAGAATGACAACAGTAATTTGGAAGCTGAGAGAAGCTACTGCATGCAGGCATTGCCAAGGTGTAAGTATCTTTAACTTGGATAAGGCTACAGAAAAATGAGTTCAGTGAAGCTGAAGGAGATATTGGCAGTGGAAGGAGGAGTGGAACTGGGAAAATAGATGCTGTGCACACTCTGTTACTTTCTGAGGAAGCATGAAAACTACTACACATAACAGATGCAAGAAGATGCCAAAAAGATAGGTATTTCCTGATGGATATGTTAAAAAAAATTAATGTAGAAAACAGATGAAGAGTGAAGAAACTCTACATACTTGCTTGGTTGTAGGCCTTAGAAAATGCTATTACAAGAGAGCATCAGAATGAAATTAAAGAAATTTCTTACATCATTAAAGAACAAAGTGCCATTTATCTAAAGTAGAGCAGCAAGCTATTTTGAATACGATCTGTATTATGTTTGGAGGTAGACTTAGGTTTTTATTTATATGGACCTAAATGGACTTAAGTTTTGATTTGTAATGTCAAGTCTAAGCCTGCTGGGGTAGCCCCTCATCTTTAAAATATACTTAGAGAACATCCTGTGCTAGCACAGTGGGTAGCCCTTAACTTTTGAACGCACTCTTCCTGTCAGCCTGTAATACCTTAAGCGTAGTATAGAAAAAACAAAAGTGAAAACTTAGTGATAACTGCTACATGTATAAAGGGTGGTGCACTTTTATTATTATTAGATAGCTACATTTGAGTTATGGCCACTGGACTGATGGATACCGATCAGCTGATTTTCTGTCTGACAGATGTTCTAGGTTTGTCTCTGTACGCTTTCTTAATCAAGTGCATAAATCAAAATTCACCAACATAAAAGCATGTCAGACTGTGTCCATCATCCTCCTTCTGGGTTGATCTAGTATTATGCAATGAAAGGAGATGATATCAGTGGAGAAAAAGATGATCTGGATTTGAAACAAGCGCACAAGGTGGATAAGAGGAAACTGTACTTCAGAAGTGAGTAGTTTCATATAGCATAAGTTGCAGAGCCAATTTTCTGCATTTAAAAAGTAACCATTTAAGGACCAAAACATCCATGCAAGGTGGGGCGGGGGTGGGGTGGGGTGGGCATCCATGAGACGGGCTTGAGAAAGTTTGGTGTGTTTTGATGTTAATGTAATTCTGTAGATCTTTATGTGAACAGCAGTCAGCTTACAACAGTATTTTTGTCTCACCAATTAAATGGCTGAAATGAAATGGGCAGGTACTGCAGCAACACTAGTATTTTGACATTGGGAATAAATTTTAACATAAGCAAAAGGAGATCCTGAGTATTTTCTGAAGTGTAATTTACAGTCTCTATACTTGTTCTGGTGAACATGAGGAGAAACATATTTAGGACACCTACAGTTAAGTAAATATGAACACCCACAAAAAGCCGTGAGACTGTGTCTGTAAATATGGATTCATTTTCTTTATTTTGATATTTCTTGTCAAATGGTGACCTCACCCATTTTAATGCATACATAGTATAATGCTCTATGTAACTGAGAATGTTTACCCATACTGTGTATATTTTCTCAAAGTTGCATTTTTGAATCTCCGTATATAGTTTTTATATTTTTGCTACTTATGGAGAAGATTCATTTGGGCTTCATGTGACTGTTTTCATGCAAGACAGCAACTTCCTGCTAAATCTCCAGGTCAGAAGTTTTCAGTCGCTGACTTTGGTTAAAGAAAGTGGTTTATTTGCATGTTCAAGTCATCTTTCAGAATTGCAGATTTTACTCATGCCTTCGTTTCTTGCCAAGAAGGATTCATTTATTACAAAGATACAATGAAGATTAAAAATATTTATTCTTGTTGGAGTGACATAGCTGAAAGGCATTTTGAGGGAGAAAAGGAAAATGTTCTTTGCAGTCGAAATGCCAGGTCAGCATCAGTAATCAAATTTCTACGCCTCCCTTCCTGCACATCAGAGCAAGTCATGTTTGCTCTCTATTTGCCTCAGTTTTTCTATCCCTGAAATGAGAGTACTGCTATTTTCCAACCTTAGCAGAATTTTAGAAGGGGGGACTATGATGCTTTGCTTCTTGTATGAGCAACACTAAAATGACTGAGACTTTCCTTATCCAGTTCTTAATCTAATACAGCCAGTTGTCAGCTGAAAGCCGACAGCCTTCCATCACATTGGTCTCCAGCCCCATCTGTAACCTCTCCTGCACAAAGCACTGACTGTATTTACGGAGAGACAACCTGCCTGTTCCCACATTGCACACAGAACTGCATTCATAAAGAGCAAGTAAATATTGTTTTTAATTAACAGTTTGTGTCTAATTATCCGAAAATACTCTGTTAATTATCAGAAATTATTGGGTATTCTGGTATGATAGTATTTAGTGATTCTTAATAATACAACTGCTAATGGCAGTTTTTTCATGCACTATCCCCGTGTGCTACTTGCAGCTAAGTATCACCTCCTTCTGCTTCAGGTATTCTCAGTCAAGCTGGTGCCCTGGCATGTCGTCCTGCAAACACCTCAATGCCTGGTCCAAAGCTGTCCAAAGCAGCAGTTTTCCTGTTCAATTCAATGGGCTTTGAGACAGGGATCGAGGGAGCAGAACACTGTTCGTTCTGTTATTTTCAAGATTCAATTATTTATTAGGTAAAAATCACATGCATAAGCTAAGGTTGAAGCTGACAAGGAGCAGAGGAAAATAAATGGTTTGATATCTGCAGGATAAAGAAATGTTATGAAGAGTTTTTGTTCGTTTTTTGAGAGGTCTTTTTAATATAATTTTCTCCTCTGTGAAAGGAGTTTGTTCAAACAAGATTCTAAATAAGAATCTAAACAAGATTCATAATAAAGAAAACATGCTTTGCTTCATAGAGACAGTATGACAAAATAGTTTCGGTTCCTTTCCCAGTGTCTGTATGGCACAACCACTTAAAAAGAGGGATCAGGTCACAAAAAGGCATACAAGTAACCTGCAGGAAGGGCTGTTGCTGACCCTGGCCACAGGTTTCTTGTAGGTACAGAGCAGTTCATTGTGCTAGTCTGATGTGCAAATGGCAACATAAGGAAATGCAGAGAGATTCTTTTATCTTCTTCTGGGGTACATATGAAGCTTGAGCACTCAGTATTGAAATACATGGCTTTTAATAACAAAAGACCCCTTATGGCTATTGTATTGTTGAGCAGGTGATAAGCATCCATCTGGGCTACAGCTGTTTTCTTCCTATGTTTGTTCCATATGCAGATGTTGCTATGAGGAAAGGAGTCAGCAATGACTGATGTAGAGCCTGTGGTCACAGATTTTGCAGCATCAGGACGGGCAGGCCGCCGGAATGCCTTACCAGATATTCTGGGCTCTCCTGCTGGTGCTGGGACTTCAGACCTGCCACACAAACTGGCTGAGCTCTCCCTTTCAGAAGGTAATGGCTGCACATTCAAGAAACTGACATTTTTATGCAGTTGTCCTTTGCTTTCTCCTTAAGATTTCTGCCACCACGCAGTTTTGATGTCAATACTAATATTTCTTCATTTAGGATTAACTTCCAAAGCAGTTACCACTTCTACCTACTGATGAGACACGTTAATTTTAACCCAGACTAGGTCTGCCATATCCACCCACAGATTCAGTGTTTAGCAGCCTGGGGAAATGTGCTGGGAACTGAATTCCAGTTCCTCTGAGGAAGAACAAACACAGTTGCATTGCTGGGCATCTTAGAAAACCGTCACTCCAGCTATAAATTAGTATTTAGTCCTGCACTGAGGTCATTTAGAACAAGACAGCAAGCTGTGCTGTTAATCCAATTACAACTATTTTAACTCAGGCATATACGTTAAAAGTTGGGTTTTACAGTGATTTATTCCTGCTAGTAGGGTTTCAACTTTGCTGTCTGAGACCAGTGTCCTATTTTGGCACATCCTTTAATTTGATAAGGTGCTCTGTTAATTTAGCATAGGTCTAATCAACACCAGCGTTATATTTGAGTTCTTTTTACTTTTGGGGGATTTTCAGATTCTTAAGTCTGGTTTCTAATGCCTATGAAGTGAGAATTATAGGTTGGCCCTAAGCATGAATTGCACCTATTTCTTTAGGTTCTGGTGTGGAAGTGACTTTTTCTTCTCATGCCCATCACTGTTGCTGCTGTGACAAATGCCACGATAACTGGTGGTCCCACATCCAGGAGCAGCAATGGTGTGGGTGCAGCACAGTGGGAGGCAGGCCTGTGCTGAGGAGTGGAGGGTCTGTTAATCTGAACTGAAATAGATTGTAGGAGGGATTGTCAGGCTCCGAGGATGCATCCTGCATGTCCTGCTTGTACATTGCCTGAAGCAATTACAGGATGTTGAGTTTACAGCCTCATAAAGCATCATAAAGGCTGGGTGGGTGGGTGTGTGTGCGCACCGCGTGCTTTGATTACAAGTTGTTCTTGCTTTGCTGATTTAATTTATATTCATGTGTTGGGGGTTCTGTAATGTAAATCCAACATGGGCCCAATGAAGGACTGCTGGGCAAGCAGAAAGAATGTTTCCAGGAGTGAGAAGGGACCAAATGACCACATCCTGGCTTGAATCTGGGACAGAGGAAAATAACGATCTGAATGGGTGCTGGAAGGATGCATTGCTTTTGCAAAAGGAAGGCACAAAGTTTTGTGAAGGAAAGAGGGTGGACATAAAGAAGAAAAACAGAAAGACAACAAGATTAAATACCCTCAGGCTGCAGGGCAGGAGTGAGGGGAACTGGGAGAATCTGGAAGAACAGGTGGGAAGGATGGTGGGCACTGTGTCACAGTACATTCAAAGTAAAGCGGGGAGCCTTGAGAGTCCAGTTAAAAGTCCTTTTTTTTGATGAGAGGTTTTCCCCTAGGAATATGAAAAGTATGTCCCTACAGATTTTCTTCTTCTGGTGTGTGCGACTGGAGCACTGGAAATCCATTCCACAGGACAGACACTTAACATTTAATGCTTTGGTTTTCAAGTATTATGGGGTCTTTTATTCCAAATAGCTCTTCCGCCTGGCATAGTCAGGCTTCAGCAGGAGAGAACTGTTTCCCTTATCAAAGGGGAGGTAGATGGGAATTTACATCCTTATTAGCGTCAGGAGCTATGGAAGTGAAATGACCAGTGCAACCCACTGGAATACTCATTGCTACGTTATGTGAACTAACCTTTGTATTGTTTAGAGCTGTGAACCTTGAGGGAGCTGCACTACATTAACCATGTTAAACAAAGCACAAAAGAATACAACAGCTGTAGATAAGTTTGTCATGTTTGTTTAATTTTGGCCTCTGGAAAGTTCAGTAGTTGGAAAAAATATACTTTTTAAAGCATGCAAAATTTCTCTCTTCAATGTTTCCCCCCGCCCCTGGATAAAGTCTTGTTAAAAGAAATGTTACAGCACAGCATAAAATAAGTACTTAGTCCTCCAGACAGAATAATTCTCTCTTGGTGCCCATCCAATGCATTAAGAAGAAGAAATGAAACACAGCTACATTAGTTTTAGCAAAATGTACTGATGCTTTCTTACAAATACAAGGACTAGCACTGCCAGCATTTGAAGAACAATTAAGAGCATGGAATTATCTTTTGCTTTTGTCATTGACATACAGCTGTGCCAGAGTGTGCCTGGAAGGAGCAGTTTCTGTTATCAGCTGTTTGCAGTAGTGATAATAGGAAATGAATACAGGATACAGTTAGGTCCAATCTAACTGCTTGGATGCTTTTTTGGGTTGGGAATTCCAGGAGTATTAGACGGAAATTACAGCCTCATTGTGTTGTAAAGTTAAGCTTCTGATGAGACAGCAAGCAAAATGAGGAGAATTCATCAAAATGGAAAGTAAGTTTGGAAGTTCAAATGCTGTGACAGCAGAAGAGTTTGTGAAATGCTTAGGGCTCTAACAGGCATCTCCTTTTGCCTATTTCTGCCTTTAAGAATAAGCTGTTACAAAAATGAAAGCGATTTCCAGCTCAGAACAAAGAAGCTGGATAAATGAGAAAAGTGGAGAAGATGGAACATGTGGCTATATAAAGTATGCCCTATTTTTTTTCTACTCTGAAAGATTCAGTGAAGATTATGGGAAATGATGAGGAAGACTCTCCATCTTGCTTCAAATTTAGCTAATGCTCATTGGATCATACATTTCCTCTTTCTAAAATGCTGTGAGCTGCTGTCATAGTGAAAGGTCAGGAACAGGATGTACTAATACCTTTTGTCTGGTTTAGAAGAGAAAAGAGACTTTGCTTTATTCTTTACGAATATACAAGGATCATAGCTATGCGATATAAATTTCCACGTACTCTGCAAGCCACACCAAATTAACATTCTCATGAGAAGAGCAGGAGAGATTTTGGCACCAGCAGTTTGTCTGAGAGCCTGACTCTGAAATGAAGACCATCTGTATCCTGTCTGATCATCCTCTGATGGTGCTAAGTTTTGAAGGGCTGAGACCTTCCACAGGTGGTCTGGCAGAAGGCCATACTGGAACCATGTTAAACAGTCATCAATTGGTATCACTGGTGGTCCAAAGATTGAAGAAGAGTCTGCAAGAAGTTTCAGAGCAAAGAGCCAACTGGTCTCCCATGTCTGGTAATCTGCATTCTGCCAATAACTGTAGAGGAATGAAGCTGGGTTAATTAGCATTGATAATATACAGCTGTGGGCTGGCATCAGGGGCGGTGGGTTGGCTGACATAGACAAGGTGCAGCTGTGGCTGGTTCTGTGAAGAGGTTGAGCAGCCAAGGAAAAGAGAGCAGCTGAGGAAGAGAGAGGAGGAAGAAGCAGAGAGAAGAGAGAATGAGCACTCTGGATGAGGAGAGGTGAGAAGGCAGCAGAGGGACTGGCATCAAGAGTACGCTGGTATGAGATGGTAAAAGACCTTGTTGCAGCTTGATAGTTTTGCTAGTGCTGTGACAAAT